>NC_091187.1:36236808-36301102 GCF_040958095.1 Procambarus clarkii | reverse complement strand
GTTTTAATTCATACATATACGATAAAAATGATGCAAACACATAATTGATTAGATAATAACCTTAAATACTTCATTTTCAATCAACTATTTCTTTCTCGTTAAAATACTGAGTAAGATATTGAAAGGGGGAGAAGTTCTGATTTTATCGCATATATCGACCGTTTCAGCCGGAATAGAGCGGTTTTCGTGTACATCTTCCATCGGTAATATAAACGGAAAATCAGGAACATTTTAGTTAATTCTAATGAAAACACATTGATTTTTATCATTTGTATTGGAAATAACATTGTCATATGTCTTTTCTTGGATCTAAATAATACGAAACCTCGCTCTATGATTTGAAGGTAAAATCCTCAAATATGGTAAAATAGTAACTTTTTCACGTTAATCATGTAGTTTGATATTACGCAAATATATTCATTTTTACCAATATTCCGATACTATTTCATGTAGTATCACGATATGTGATTTGCCCTTCAAATCGCAGAATTTCGCGTAATATTGCATTTTAAGCAAGTTTTCTTGCATTTTGTTTCGTACGAAAAATCATCGAATTTAGCAATATTTAGACGTTTATCATCCCCTTTTCCTTCATGTGATTTAAACAAAATATCATCGAATTAGGCAATATTTTGCCGTTTTCCACGTTTTTGTGAATTTTCAGTCCATGGGTATTAATTCATATATATACGATAAAAATGATACAAACACATAATTGATTAGATAATAACCTTAAATACTTCATTTTCAATCAACTATTTGTTTCTCCTTAAAATACTGAGTAAGATATTGAAAAGGGGAGAAGATCTGTTTTTATTGCATATATCGACGTTTCAGCCGGAATTAGAGCGATTTTCGTGTACATCTTCCATCGGTAATATAAACGGAAAATCCAGGACATTTTAGTTAATTCTAATGAAAACACTTTGATTTTTTATCATTTGTATTGGAAACAACATTGTCATATGTCTTTTTTTGGATCCAAATAATACGAAACCTACCTCTATGATTTGAAGTTAAAATCCTCAAATATGGTAATATAGTGACTTTTTTCACGTTTTTCATGTAGTTTGATATTACGTAAATATATTCATTTTTACCATATATTCGATACTATTTCATGTAGTATCACGATATGTGATTTGGCCTTCAAATCTCAGAATTTAGCATAATATTGCATTTTAAGCAAGTTTTCTTGCATTTTGTTTCGTACGAAAAATCATCGAATTTAGCAATGTTTTGACGTTTATCATCCCCTTTTCCTTCATGTGATTTAAACAAAATATCATCGAATTAGGCAATATTTTGAACGTTTTCCACGTTTTTGTGAATTTTCAGTCCATGGGTATTAATTCATATATATACGATAAAAATGATGCAAACACATAATTGATTAGATAATAACCTTAAATACTTCATTTTCAATCATCTATTTGTTTCTCGGTAAAATACTGAGTAAGATATTGAAAAGGGGAGAAGTTCGGTTTTTATTGCATATATCGACGTTTCAGCCGGATTAGAGCGGTTTTACGTGTACATCTTCCCTCGTTAATATAAACGGAAAATCAAGAACATTTTAGTTATTTCTAATGAAAACACATTGTTTGTTATCATTTGTATTGGAAACAACATTGTCATGTCTTTTCTTGGATCCAAATAATACGAAACCTCGCTCTATGATTTAAAGTTAAAATCCTCAAATATGGTTAAATAGTGACTTTTTTCACGTTTTTCATGTAGTTTGATATTACGTAAATATATTCATTTTTACCAATATTTCGATACTATTTCATGTAGTATCACGATATGTGATTTGGCCTTGAAATCTCAGAATTTCGCATAATATTGCATTTTAAGCAAGTTTTCTTGCATTTTGTTTCGTACGAAAAATCATCGAATATAGCAATATTTTGACGTTTATCATCTCCTTTTGCTTCATGTGATTTAAACAAAATATGATCGAATTAAGCAATATTTTGCCGTTTTCCACGTTTTTGTGAATTTTCAGTCCATGGGTTTTAATTCATATATATACGATAAAAATGATGCAAACACATAATTGATTAGATAATAACCTTAAATACTTCATTTTCAATCAACTATTTCTTTCTCGTTAAAATACTGAGTAAGATATTTAAAGGGGGAGAAGTTCTGATTTTATTGCATATATCGACGTTTCAGCCGGAATAGAGCGGTGTTCGTGTACATTTTCCATCGGTAATATAAACGGAAAATCAGGAACATTTTAGTTAATTCTAATGAAAACTCATTGATTTTTATCATTTGTATTGGAAACAACATTGTCATATGTCTTTTCTTGGATCTAAATAATACGAAACCTCGCTCTATGATTTGAAGTTAAAATCCTCAAATATGGTTATATAGTGACATTTTCACGTTAATCATGTAGTTTGATATTACGCAAATATATTCATTTTTACCAATATTCCGATACTATTTCATGTAGTATCACGATATGTGATTTGCTCTTCAAATCGCAGAATTTCGCGTAATATTGCATTTTAAGCAAGTTTTCTTGCATTTTGTTTCGTACGAAAAATCATCGAATTTAGCAATATTTTGACGTTTATCATCCCCTTTTCCTTCATGTGATTTAAACAAAATATCATCGAATTAGGCAATATTTTGCCGTTTTTCCACGTTTTTGTGAATTTTCAGTCCATGGGTATTAATTCATATATATACGATAAAAATGATACAAACACATAATTGATTAGATAATAACCTTAAATACTTCATTTTCAATCAACTATTTGTTTCTCGTTAAAATACTGAGTAAGATATTGAAAAGGGTAGAAGATCTGTTTTTATTGCATATATCGACGTTTCAGCCGGAATAGAGCGATTTTCGTGTACATCTTCCATCGGTAATATAAACGGAAAACCAGGGACATTTTAGTTAATTCTAATGAAAACACTTTGATTTTTATCATTTGTATTGGAAACAACATTGTCATATGTCTTTTCTTGGATCCAAATAATACGAAACCTACCTCTATGATTTGAAGGTAAAATCCTCAAATATGGTTAAATAGTGACTTTTTTCACGTTTTTCATGTAGTTTGATATTACGTAAATATATACATTTTTACCATTATTTCGATACTATTTCATGTAGTATCACGATATGTGATTTGGCCTTGAAATCTCAGAATTTCGCATAATATTGCATTTTAAGCAAGTTTTCTTGCATTTTGTTTCGTACGAAAAATCATCGAATTTAGCGATGTTTTGACGTTTATCATCCCCTTTTCCTTCATGTGATTTAAACAAAATATCATCGAATTAGGCAATATTTTGAACGTTTTCCACGTTTTTGTGAATTTTCAGTCCATGGGTATTAATTCATATATATACGATAAAAATGATGCAAACACATAATTGATTAGATAATAACCTTAAATACTTCATTTTCAATCATCTATTTGTTTCTCGGTAAAATACTGAGTAAGATATTGAAAAGGGGAGAAGTTCGGTTTTTATTGCATATATCGACGTTTCAGCCGGATTAGAGCGGTTTAACGTGTACATCTTCCCTCGTTAATATAAACGGAAAATCAAGAACATTTTAGTTATTTCTAATGAAAACACATTGTTTTTTATCATTTGTATTGGAAACAACATTGTCATGTCTTTTCTTGGACCCAAATAATACGAAACCTCGCTCTATGATTTAAAGTTAAAATCCTCAAATATGGTTAAATAGTGACTTTTTTCACGTTTTTCATGTAGTTTGATATTACGTAAATATATTCATTTTTACCATTATTTCGATACTATTTCATGTAGTATCACGATATGTGATTTGTCCTTGAAATCTCAGAATTTCGCATAATATTGCATTTTAAGCAAGTTTTCTTGCATTTTGTTTCGTACGAAAAATCATCGAATTTAGCAATATTTTGACGTTTATCATCCCCTTTTCCTTCATGTGATTTAAACAAAATATCATCGAATTAGGCAATATTTTGCCGTTTTCCACGTTTTTGTGAATTTTCAGTCCATGGGTATTAATTCATATATATACGATAAAAATGATACAAACAAATAATTGATTAGATAATAACCTTAAATACTTCATTTTCAATCAACTTTTTGTTTCTCGTTAAAATACTGAGTAAGAAATTGAAAAGGGGAGAAGATCTGTTTTTATTGCATATATCGACGTTTCAGCCGGAATAGAGCGATTTTCGTGTTCATCTTCCATCGGTAATATAAACGGAAAACCAGGGACATTTTAGTTAATTCTAATGAAAACACTTTGATTTTTATCATTTGTATTGGAAACAACATTGTCATATGTCTTTTCTTGGATCCAAATAATACGAAACCTCGCTCTATGATTTAAAGTTAAAATCCTCACATATGGTTAAATAGTGACTTTTTTCACGTTTTTCATGTAGTTTGATATTACGTAAATATATTCATTTTTACCAATATTTCGATACTATTTCATGTATTATCACGATATGTGATTTGGCCTTCAAATCTCAGAATTTCGCATAATATTGCATTTTAAGCAAGTTTTCTTGCATTTTGTTTCGTACGAAAAATCATCGAATTTAGCAATATTTTGACGTTTATCATCCCCTTTTCCTTCAGGTGATTTAAACAAAATATCATCGAATTAGGCAATATTTTGCCGTTTTCCACGTTTTTGTGAATTTTCAGTCCATGGGTATTAATTCATATATATACGATAAAAATGATGCAAACACACAATTGATTAGATAATAACCTTAAATACTTCATTGCAATCATCTATTTGTTTCTCATTAAAATACTGAGTAAGATATTGAAAAGGGGAGAAGTTCGGTTTTTATTGCATATATCGACGTTTCAGCCGGAATAGAGCGATTTTCGTGTTCATCTTCCATCGGTAATATAAACGGAAAACCAGGGACATTTTAGGTAATTCTAATGAAAACACTTTGATTTTTATCATTTGTATTGGAAACAACATTGTCATGTCTTCTCTTGGATCCAAATAATACGAAACCTCGCTCTATGATTGAAAGTTAAAATCCTCAAATATGGTTAAATAGTGACTTTTTTCACGTTTTTCATGTAGTTTGATATTACGTAAATATATTCATTTTTACCATTATTTCGATACTATTTCATGTATTATCACGATATGTGATTTGGCCTTCAAATCTCAGAATTTCGCATAATATTGCATTTTAAGCAAGTTTTCTTGCATTTTGTTTCGTACGAAAAATCATCGAATTTAGCAATATTTTGACGTTTATCATCCTCTTTTCCTTCAGGTGATTTAAACAAAATATCATCGAATTAGGCAATATTTTGCCGTTTTCCACGTTTTTGTGAATTTTCAGTCCAAGGGTATTAATTCATATATATACGATAAAAATGATGCAAACACATAATTGATTAGATAATAACCTTAAATACTTCATTTTCAATCATCTATTTGTTTCTCGTTAAAATACTGAGTAAGATATTGAAAAGGGGAGAAGTTCGGTTTTTATTGCATATATCGACGTTTCAGCCGGATTAGAGCGGTTTTACGTGTACATCTTCCCTCGTTAATATAAACGGAAAATCAAGAACATTTTAGTTATTTCAAATGAAAACACATTGTTTTTTATCATTTGTATTGGAAACAACATTGTCATATGTCTTTTCTTGGATCTAAATAATACGAAACCTCGCTCTATGATTTGAAGTTAAAATCCTCAAATATGGTAATATAGTGACTTTTTTCACGTTTTTCATGTAGTTTGATATTACGTAAATATATTCATTTTTACCAATATTTCGATACTATTTCATGTATCACGATATGTGATTTGGCCTTCAAATCTCAGAATTTCGCATAATATTGCATTTTAAGCAAGTTTTCTTGCATTTTATTTCGTACGAAAAATAATCGAATATAGCAATATTTTGACGTTTATCATCTCCTTTTCCTTTATGTGATTTAAACAAAATATCATCGAATTAGGCAATATTTTGGCGTTTTCCACGTTTTTGTGAATTTTCAGTCCATGGGTTTTAATTCATACATATACGATAAAAATGATGCAAACACATAATTGATTAGATAATAACCTTAAATACTTCATTTTCAACTAACTATTTCTTTCTCGTTAAAATACTGAGTAAGATATTGAAAGGGGGGAGAAGTTCTAATTTATTGCATATATCGACGTTTCACCCGGAATAGAGCGGTTTTCGTGTACATCTTCCATCGGTAATATAAACGGAAAAACAGGAACATTTTAGTTAATTCTAATGAAAACACATTGATTTTTATCATTTGTATTGGAAACAACATTGTCATATGTCTTTTCTTGGATCTAAATAATACGAAACCTCGCTCTATGATTTGAAGGTAAAATCCTCAAATATGGTAAAATAGTAACTTTTTCACGTTAATCATGTAGTTTGATATTACGCAAATATATTCATTTTTACCAATACTCCGATACTATTTCATGTAGTATCACGATATGTGATTTGCCCTTCAAATCTCAGAATTTCGCGTAATATTGCATTTTAAGCAAGTTTTCTTGCATTTTGTTTCGTACGAAAAATCATTGAATTTAGCAATATTTTGACGTTTATCATCCCCTTTTCCTTCATGTGATTTAAACAAAATATCATCGAATTAGGCAATATTTTGCCGTTTTTCCACGTTTTTGTGAATTTTCAGTCTATGGGTATTAATTCATATATATACGATAAAAATGATACAAACACATAATTGATTAGATAATAACCTTAAATACTTCATTTTCAATCAACTTTTTGTTTCTCGTTAAAATACTGAGTAAGAAATTGAAAAGGGGAGAAGATCTGTTTTTATTGCATATATCGACGTTTCAGCCGGAATAGAGCGATTTTCGTGTTCATCTTCCATCGGTTATATAGACGGAAAACCAGGGACATTTTAGGTAATTCTAATGAAAACACTTTGATTTTTATCATTTGTATTGGAAACAACATTGTCATGTCTTCTCTTGGATCCAAATAATACGAAACCTCGCTCTATGATTTAAAGTTAAAATCCTCAAATATGGTTAAATAGTGACTTTTTTCACGTTTTTCATGTAGTTTGATATTACGTAAATATATTCATTTTTACCATTATTTCGATACTATTTCATGTATTATCACGATATGTGATTTGGCCTTCAAATCTCAGAATTTCGCATAATATTGCATTTTAAGCAAGTTTTCTTGCATTTTGTTTCGTACGAAAAATCATCGAATTTAGCAATATTTTGACGTTTATCATCCTCTTTTCCTTCAGGTGATTTAAACAAAATATCATCGAATTAGGCAATATTTTGCCGTTTTCCACGTTTTTGTGAATTTTCAGTCCATGGGTATTAATTCATATATATACGATAAAAATGATGCAAACACATAATTGATTAGATAATAACCTTAAATACTTCATTTTCAATCATCTATTTGTTTCTCGTTAAAATACTGAGTAAGATATTGAAAAGGGGAGAAGTTCGGTTTTTATTGCATATATCGACGTTTCAGCCGGATTAGAGCGGTTTTACGTGTACATCTTCGCTCGTTAATATAAACGGAAAATCAAGAACATTTTAGTTATTTCTAATGAAAACACATTGTTTTTTATCATTTGTATTGGAAACAACATTGTCATATGTCTTTTCTTGGATCTAAATAATACGAAACCTCGCTCTATGATTTGAAGTTAAAATCCTCAAATATGGTAATATAGTGACTTTTTTCACGTTTTTCATGTAGTTTGATATTACGTAAATATATTCATTTTTACCAATATTTCGATACTATTTCATGTAGTATCACGATATGTGATTTGGCCTTCAAATCTCAGAATTTAGCATAATATTGCATTTTAAGCAAGTTTTCTTGCATTTTGTTTCGTACGAAAAATCATCGAATATAGCAATATTTTTACGCTTATCATTTCCTTTTCCTTCATGTGATTTAAACAAAATATCATCGAATTAGGCAATATTTTGCCGTTTTCCACGTTTTTGTGAATTTTCAGTCCATGGGTTTTAATTCATACATATACGATAAAAATGATGCAAACACATAATTGATTAGATAATAACCTTAAATACTTCATTTTCAATCAACTATTTCTTTCTCGTTAAAATACTGAGTAAGATATTGAAAGGGGGGAGAAGTTCTGATTTTATTGCATATATCGACGTTTCAGCCGGAATAGAGCGGTTTTCGTGTACATCTTCCATCGGTAATATAAACGGAAAATCAGGAACATTTTAGTTAATTCTAATGAAAACACATTGATTTATATCATTTGTATTGGAAACAACATTGTCATATGTCTTTTCTTGCATCTAAATAATACGAAACCTCGCTCTATGATTTGAAGGTAAAATCCTCAAATATGGTAAAATAGTAACTTTTTCACGTTAATCATGTAGTTTGATATTACGCAAATATATTCATTTTTACCAATATTCCGATACTATTTCATGTAGTATCACGATATGTGATTTGCCCTTCAAATCTCAGAATTTCGCGTAATATTGCATTTTAAGCAAGTTTTCTTGCATTTTGTTTCGTACGAAAAATCATCGAATTTAGCAATATTTTGACGTTTATCATCCCCTTTTCCTTCATGTGATTTTAACAAAATATCATCGAATTAGGCAATATTTTGCCGTTTTCGACGTTTTTGTGAATTTTCAGTCCATGGGTATTAATTCATATATATACGATAAAAATGATGCAAACACACAATTGATTAGATAATAACCTTAAATACTTCATTGCAATCATCTATTTGTTTCTCGTTAAAATACTGAGTAAGATATTGAAAAGGGGAGAAGTTCGGTTTTTATTGCATATATCGACGTTTCAGCCGGAATAGAGCGATTTTCGTGTTCATCTTCCATCGGTAATATAAACGGAAAACCAGGGACATTTTAGGTAATTCTAATGAAAACACTTTGATTTTTATCATTTGTATTGGAAACAACATTGTCATGTCTTTTCTTGGATCCAAATAATACGAAACCTCGCTCTATGATTTAAAGTTAAAATCCTCAAATATGGTTAAATAGTGACTTTTTCACGTTTTTCATGTAGTTTGATATTACGTAAATATATTCATTTATACCATTATTTCGATACTATTTCATGTATTATCACGATATGTGATTTGGCCTTCAAATCTCAGAATTTCGCATAATATTGCATTTTAAGCAAGTTTTCTTGCATTTTGTGTCGTACGAAAAATCATCGAATTTAGCAATATTTTGACGTTTATCATCCTCTTTTCCTTCAGGTGATTTAAACAAAATATCATCGAATTAGGCAATATTTTGCCGTTTTCCACGTTTTTGTGAATTTTCAGTCGGGTATTAATTCATATATATACGATAAAAGTGATGCAAACACATAATTGATTAGATAATAACCTTAAATACTTCATTTTCAATCATCTATTTGTTTCTCGTTAAAATACTGAGTAAGATATTGAAAAGGGGAGAAGTTCGGTTTTTATTGCATATATCGACGTTTCAGCCGGATTAGAGCGGTTTTACGTGTACATCTTCCCTCGGTAATATAAACGGAAAATCAAGAACATTTTAGTTATTTCTAATGAAAACACATTGTTTTTTATCATTTGTATTGGAAACAACATTGTCATATGTCTTTTCTTGGATCTAAATAATACGAAACCTCGCTCTATGATTTGAAGTTAAAATCCTCAAATATGGTAATATAGTGACTTTTTTCACGTTTTTCATGTAGTTTGATATTACGTAAATATATTCATTTTTACCAATATTTCGATACTATTTCATGTAGTATCTATGATTTGAAGTTAAAATCCTCAAATATGGTAATATAGTGACTTTTTTCACGTTTTTCATGTAGTTTGATATTACGTAAATATATTCATTTTTACCAATATTTCGATACTATTTCATGTAGTATCACGATATGTGATTTGGCCTTCAAATCTCAGAATTTCGCATAATATTGCATTTTAAGCAAGTTTTCTTGCATTTTGTTTCGTACGAAAAATCATCGAATATAGCAATATTTTTACGTTTATCATTTCCTTTTCCTTCATGTGATTTAAACAAAATATCATCGAATTAGGCAATATTTTGCCGTTTTCCACGTTTTTGTGAATTTTCAGTCCATGGGTTTTATTTCATACACATACGATAAAAATGATGCAAACACATAATTGATTAGATAATAACCTTAAATACTTCATTTTCAATCAACTATTTCTTTCTCGTTAAAATACTGAGTAAGATATTGAAAGGGGGAGAAAGTTCTGATTTTATTGCATATATCGACGTTTCAGCCGGAATAGAGCGGTTTTCGTGTACATCTTCCATCGGTAATATAAACGGAAAATCAGGAACATTTTAGTTAATTCTAATGAAAACACATTGATTTTTATCATATGTATTGGAAACAACATTGTCATATGTCTTTTCTTGGATCTAAATAATACGAAACCTCGCTCTATGATTTGAAGGTAAAATCCTCAAATATGGTAAAATAGTAACTTTTTCACGTTAATCATGTAGTTTGATATTACGCAAATATATTCATTTTTACCAATATTCCGTTACTATTTCATGTAGTATCACGATATGTGATTTGCCCTTCAAATCTCAGAATTTCGCGTAATATTGCATTTTAAGCAAGTTTTCTTGCATTTTGTTTCGTACGAAAAATCATCGAATTTAGCAATATTTTGACGTTTATCATCCCCTTTTCCTTCATGTGATTTAAACAAAATATCATCGAATTAGGCAATATTTTGCCGTTTTCCACGTTTTTGTGAATTTTCAGTCCATGGGTTTTAATTCATACATATACAATAAAAATGAAGCAAACACATAATTGATTAGATAATAACCTTAAATACTTCATTTTCAATCAACTATTTCTTTCTCGTTAAAATACTGAGTAAGATATTGAAAGGGGGGAGAAGTTCTGATTTTATTGCATATATCGACGTTTCAGCCGGAATAGAGCGGTTTTCGTGTACATCTTCCATCGGTAATATAAACGGAAAATCAGGAACATTTTAGTTAATTCTAATGAAAACACATTGATTTTTATCATTTGTATTGGAAACAACATTGTCATATGTCTTTTCTTGGATCTAAATAATACGAAACCTCGCTCTATGATTTGAAGGTAAAATCCTCAAATATGGTAAAATAGTAACTTTTTCACGTTAATCATGTAGTTTGATATTACGCAAATATATTCATTTTTACCAATATTCCGATACTATTTCATGTAGTATCACGATATGTGATTTGCCCTTCAAATCTCAGAATTTCGCGTAATATTGCATTTTAAGCAAGTTTTCTTGCATTTTGTTTCGTACGAAAAATCATTGAATTTAGCAATATTTTGACGTTTATCATCCCCTTTTCCTTCATGTGATTTAAACAAAATATCATCGAATTAGGCAATATTTTGCCGTTTTCCACGTTTTTGTGAATTTTCAGTACATGGGTATTAATTCATATATATACGATAAAAATGATGCAAACACATAATTGATTAGATAATACTAAGTACTTAAATACTTCATTTTCAATCATCTATTTGTTTCTCGGTAAAATACTGAGTAAGATATTGAAAAGGGGAGAAGTTCGGTTTTTATTGCATATATCGACGTTTCAGCCGGAATAGAGCGATTTTCGTGTTCATCTTCCATCGGTAATATAAACGGAAAACCAGGGACATTTTAGGTAATTCTAATGAAAACACTTTGATTTTTATCATTTGTATTGGAAACAACATTGTCATGTCTTTTCTTGGATCCAAATAATACGAAACCTCGCTCTATGATTTAAAGTTAAAATCCTCAAATATGGTTAAATAGTGACTTTTTCACGTTTTTCATGTAGTTTGATATTACGTAAATATATTCATTTATACCATTATTTCGATACTATTTCATGTATTATCACGATATGTGATTTGTCCTTCAAATCTCAGAATTTCGCATAATATTGCATTTTAAGCAAGTTTTCTTGCATTTTGTTTCGTACGAAAAATCATCGAATTTAGCAATATTTTGACGTTTATCATCCTCTTTTCCTTCAGGTGATTTAAACAAAATATCATCGAATTAGGCAATATTTTGCCGTTTTCCACGTTTTTGTGAATTTTCAGTCGGGTATTAATTCATATATATACGATAAAAGTGATGCAAACACATAATTGATTAGATAATAACCTTAAATACTTCATTTTCAATCATCTATTTGTTTCTCGTTAAAATACTGAGTAAGATATTGAAAAGGGGAGAAGTTCGGTTTTTATTGCATATATCGACGTTTCAGCCGGATTAGAGCGGTTTTACGTGTACATCTTCCCTCGGTAATATAAACGGAAAATCAAGAACATTTTAGTTATTTCTAATGAAAACACATTGTTTTTTATCATTTGTATTGGAAACAACATTGTCATATGTCTTTTCTTGGATCTAAATAATACGAAACCTCGCTCTATGATTTGAAGTTAAAATCCTCAAATATGGTAATATAGTGACTTTTTTCACGTTTTTCATGTAGTTTGATATTACGTAAATATATTCATTTTTACCAATATTTCAATACTATTTCATGTAGTATCACGATATGTGATTTGGCCTTCAAATCTCAGAATTTCGCATAATACTGCATTTTAAGCAAGTTTTCTTGCATTTTGTTTCGTACGAAAAATCATCGAATATAGCAATATTTTTACGTTTATCATTTCCTTTTCCTTCATGTGATTTAAACAAAATATCATGAATTAGGCAATATTTTGCCGTTTTCCACGTTTTTGTGAATTTTCAGTCCATGGGTTTTAATTCATACACATACTATAAAAATGATGCAAACACATAATTGATTAGATAATAACCTTAAATACTTCATTTTCAATCAACTATTTCTTTCTCGTTAAAATACTGAGTAAGATATTGAAAGGGGGGAGAAGTTCTGATTTTATTACATATATCGACGTTTCAGCCGGAATAGAGCGGTTTTCGTGTACATCTTCCATCGGTAATATAAACGGAAAATCAGGAACATTTTAGTTAATTCTAATGAAAACACATTGATTTTTATCATATGTATTGGAAACAACATTGTCATATGTCTTTTCTTGGATCTAAATAATACGAAACCTCGCTCTATGATTTGAAGGTAAAATCCTCAAATATGGTAAAATAGTAACTTTTTCACGTTAATCATGTAGTTTGATATTACGCAAATATATTCATTTTTACCAATATTCCGATAATATTTCATGTAGTATCACGATATGTGATTTGCCCTTCAAATCTCAGAATTTCGCGTAATATTGCATTTTAAGCAAGTTTTCTTGCATTTTGTTTCGTACGATAAATCATTGAATTTAGCAATATTTTGACGTTTATCATCCCCTTTTCCTTCATGTGATTTAAACAAAATATCATCGAATTAGGCAATATTTTGCCGTTTTTCCACGTTTTTGTGAATTTTCAGTCCATGGGTATTAATTCATATATATACGATAAAAATGATACAAACACATAATTGATTAGATAATAACCTTAAATACTTCATTTTCAATCAACTATTTGTTTCTCGTTAAAATACTGAGTAAGATATTGAAAAGGGGAGAAGATCTGTTTTTATTGCATATATCGACGTTTCAGCCGGAATAGAGCGATTTTCGTGTTCATCTTCCATCGGTAATATAAACGGAAAACCAGGGACATTTTAGTTAATTCTAATGAAAACACTTTGATTTTTATCATTTGTATTGGAAACAACATTGTCATATGTCTTTTCTTGGATCCAAATAATACGAAACCTCGCTCTATGATTTAAAGTTAAAATCCTCAAATATGGTTAAATAGTGACTTTTTCCACGTTTTTCATGTAGTTTGATATTACGTAAATATATTCATTTTTACCATTATTTCGATACTATTTCATGTATTATCACGATATGTGATTTGGCCTTCAAATCTCAGAATTTCGCATAATATTGCATTTTAAGCAAGTTTTCTTGCATTTTGTTTCGTACGAAAAATCATCGAATTTAGCAATATTTTGACGTTTATCATCCCCTTTTCCTTCATGTGATTTAAACAAAATATCATCGAATTAGGCAATATTTTGCCGTTTTCCACGTTTTTGTGAATTTTCAGTCCATGGGTTTTAATTCATACATATACGATAAAAATGATGCAAACACATAATTGATTAGATAATACTAAGTACTTAAATACTTCATTTTCAATCATCTATTTGTTTCTCGTTAAAATACTGAGTAAGATATTGAAAGGGGGGAGAAGTTCTGATTTTATTGCATATATCGACGTTTCAGCCGGAATAGAGCGGTTTTCGTGTACATCTTCCATCGGTAATATAAACGGAAAATCAGGAACATTTTAGTTAATTCTAATGAAAACACATTGATTTTTATCATTTGTATTATAAACAACATTGTCATATGTCTTTTCTTGGATCTAAACAATACGAAACCTCGCTCTATGATTTGAAGGTAAAATCCTCAAATATGGTAAAATAGTAACTTTTTCACGTTAATCATGTAGTTTGATATTACGCAAATATATTCATTTTTACCAATACTCCGATACTATTTCATGTAGTATCACGATATGTGATTTGCCCTTCAAATCTCAGAATTTCGCGTAATATTGCATTTTAAGCAAGTTTTCTTGCATTTTGTTTCGTACGAAAAATCATTGAATTTAGCAATATTTTGACGTTTATCATCCCCTTTTCCTTCATGTGATTTAAACAAAATATCATCGAATTAGGCAATATTTTGCCGTTTTCCACGTTTTTGTGAATTTTCAGTCCATGGGTATTAATTCATATATATACGATAAAAATGATGCAAACACATAATTGATTAGATAATAACCTTAAATACTTCATTTTCAATCATCTATTTGTTTCTCGTTAAAATACTGAGTAAGATATTGAAAAGGGGAGAAGTTCGGTTTTTATTGCATATATCGACGTTTCAGCCGGATTAGAGCGGTTTTACGTGTACATCTTCGCTCGTTAATATAAACGGAAAATCAAGAACATTTTAGTTATTTCTAATGAAAACACATTGTTTTTTATCATTTGAATTGGAAACAACATTGTCATATGTCTTTTCTTGGATCTAAATAATACGAAACCTCGCTCTATGATTTGAAGTTAAAATCCTCAAATATGGTAATATAGTGACTTTTTCACGTTTTTCATGTAGTTTGATATTACGTAAATATATTAATTTTTACCAATATTTCGATACTATTTCATGTAGTATCACGATATGTGATTTGGCCTTCAAATCTCAGAATTTAGCATAATATTGCATTTTAAGCAAGTTTTCTTGCATTTTGTTTCGTACGAAAAATCATCGAATATAGCAATATTTTTACGTTTATCATTTCCTTTTCCTTCATGTGATTTAAACAAAATATCATCGAATTAGGCAATATTTTGCCGTTTTCCACGTTTTTGTGAATTTTCAGTCCATGGGTATTAATTCATATATATACGATAAAAATGATACAAACACATAATTGATTAGATAATAACCTTAAATACTTCATTTTCAATCAACTATTTGTTTCTCGTAAAAATACTGAGTAAGATATTGAAAAGGGGAGAAGATCTGTTTTTATTGCATATATCGACGTTTCAGCCGGAATAGAGCGATTTTCGTGTTCATCTTCCATCGGTAATATAAACGGAAAACCAGGGACATTTTAGTTAATTCTAATGAAAACACTTTGATTTTTATCATTTGTATTGGAAACAACATTGTCATATGTCTTTTCTTGGATCCAAATAATACGAAACCTCGCTCTATGATTTAAAGTTAAAATCCTCAAATATGGTTAAATAGTGACTTTTTTCACGTTTTTCATGTAGTTTGATATTACGTAAATATATTCATTTTTACCATTATTTCGATACTATTTCATGTATTATCACGATATGTGATTTGGCCTTCAAATCTCAGAATTTCGCATAATATTGCATTTTAAGCAAGTTTTCTTGCATTTTGTTTCGTACGAAAAATCATCGAATTTAGCAATATTTTGACGTTTATCATCCCCTTTTCCTTCATGTGATTTAAACAAAATATAATCGAATTAGGCAATATTTTGCCGTTTTCCACGTTTTTGTGAATTTTCAGTCCATGGGTTTTAATTCATACATATACGATAAAAATGATGCAAACATATAATTGATTAGATAATAACCTTAAATACTTCATTTTCAATCAACTATTTCTTTCTCGTTAAAATACTGAGTAAGATATTGAAAGGGGGGAGAAGTTCTGATTTTATCGCATATATCGACGTTTCAGCCGGAATAGAGCGGTTTTCGTGTACATCTTCCATCGGTAATATAAACGGAAAATCAGGAACATTTTAGTTAATTCTAATGAAAACACATTGATTTTTATCATTTGTATTGGAAACAACATTGTCATATGTCTTTTCTTGGATCTAAATAATACGAAACCTCGCTCTATGATTTGAAGGTAAAATCCTCAAATATGGTAAAATAGTAACTTTTTCACGTTAATCATATAGTTTGATATTACGCAAATATATTCATTTTTACCAATATTCCGATACTATTTCATGCAGTATCACGATATGTGATTTGCCCTTCAAATCTCAGAATTTCGCGTAATATTGCATTTTAAGCAAGTTTTCTTGCATTTTGTTTCGTACGAAAAATCATTGAATTTAGCAATATTTTGACGTTTATCATCCCCTTTTCCTTCATGTGATTTAAACAAAATATCATCGAATTAGGCAATATTTTGCCGTTTTCCACGTTTTTGTGAATTTTCAGTCCATGGGTATTAATTCATATATATACGATAAAAATCATGCAAACACATAATTGATTAGATAATAACCTTAAATACTTCATTTTCAATCATCTATTTGTTTCTCGTTAAAATACTGAGTAAGATATTGAAAAGGGGAGAAGTTCGGTTTTTATTGCATATATCGACGTTTCAGCCGGATTAGAGCGGTTTTACGTGTACATCTTCGCTCGTTAATATAAACGGAAAATCAAGAACATTTTAGTTATTTCTAATGAAAACACATTGTTTTTTATCATTTGAATTGGAAACAACATTGTCATATGTCTTTTCTTGGATCTAAATAATACGAAACCTCGCTCTATGATTTGAAGTTAAAATCCTCAAATATGGTAATATAGTGACTTTTTCACGTTTTTCATGTAGTTTGATATTACGTAAATATATTAATTTTTACCAATATTTCGATACTATTTCATGTAGTATCACGATATGTGATTTGGCCTTCAAATCTCAGAATTTCGCATAATATTGCATTTTAAGCAAGTTTTCTTGCATTTTGTTTCGTACGAAAAATCATCGAATTTAGCAATATTTTGACGTTTATCATCCCCTTTTCCTTCATGTGATTTAAACAAAATATAATCGAATTAGGCAATACTTTGCCGTTTTCCACGTTTTTGTGAATTTTCAGTCCATGGGTTTTAATTCATACATATACGATAAAAATGATGCAAACACATAATTGATTAGATAATAACCTTAAATACTTAATTTTCAATCAACTATTTCTTTCTCGTTAAAATACTGAGTAAGATATTGAAAGGGGGGAGAAGTTCTGATTTTATCGCATATATCGACGTTTCAGCCGGAATAGAGCGGTTTTCGTGTACATCTTCCATCGGTAATATAAACGGAAAATCAGGAACATTTTAGTTAATTCTAATGAAAACACATTGATTTTTATCATTTGTATTGGAAACAACATTGTCATATGTCTTTTCTTGGATCTAAATAATACGAAACCTCGCTCTATGATTTGAAGGTAAAATCCTCAAATATGGTAAAATAGTAACTTTTTCACGTTAATCATGTAGTTTGATATTACGCAAATATATTCATTTTTACCAATATTCCGATACTATTTCATGTAGTATCACGATATGTGATTTGCCCTTCAAATCTCAGAATTTCGCGTAATATTGCATTTTAAGCAAGTTTTCTTGCATTTTGTTTCGTACGAAAAATCATTGAATTTAGCAATATTTTGACGTTTATCATCCCCTTTTCCTTCATGTGATTTAAACAAAATATCATCGAATTAGGCAATATTTTGCCGTTTTCCACGTTTTTGTGAATTTTCAGTACATGGGTATTAATTCATATATATACGATAAAAATGATGCAAACACATAATTGATTAGATAATACTAAGTACTTAAATACTTCATTTTCAATCATCTATTTGTTTCTCGGTAAAATACTGAGTAAGATATTGAAAAGGGGAGAAGTTCGGTTTTTATTGCATATATCGACGTTTCAGCCGGAATAGAGCGATTTTCGTGTTCATCTTCCATCGGTAATATAAACGGAAAACCAGGGACATTTTAGGTAATTCTAATGAAAACACTTGATTTTTATCATTTGTATTGGAAACAACATTGTCATGTCTTTTCTTGGATCCAAATAATACGAAACCTCGCTCTATGATTTAAAGTTAAAATCCTCAAATATGGTTAAATAGTGACTTTTTCACGTTTTTCATGTAGTTTGATATTACGTAAATATATTCATTTATACCATTATTTCGATACTATTTCATGTATTATCACGATATGTGATTTGTCCTTCAAATCTCAGAATTTCGCATAATATTGCATTTTAAGCAAGTTTTCTTGCATTTTGTTTCGTACGAAAAATCATCGAATTTAGCAATATTTTGACGTTTATCATCCTCTTTTCCTTCAGGTGATTTAAACAAAATATCATCGAATTAGGCAATATTTTGCCGTTTTCCACGTTTTTGTGAATTTTCAGTCGGGTATTAATTCATATATATACGATAAAAGTGATGCAAACACATAATTGATTAGATAATAACCTTAAATACTTCATTTTCAATCATCTATTTGTTTCTCGTTAAAATACTGAGTAAGATATTGAAAAGGGGAGAAGTTCGGTTTTTATTGCATATATCGACGTTTCAGCCGGATTAGAGCGGTTTTACGTGTACATCTTCCCTCGGTAATATAAACGGAAAATCAAGAACATTTTAGTTATTTCTAATGAAAACACATTGTTTTTTATCATTTGTATTGGAAACAACATTGTCATATGTCTTTTCTTGGATCTAAATAATACGAAACCTCGCTCTATGATTTGAAGTTAAAATCCTCAAATATGGTAATATAGTGACTTTTTTCACGTTTTTCATGTAGTTTGATATTACGTAAATATATTCATTTTTACCAATATTTCAATACTATTTCATGTAGTATCACGATATGTGATTTGGCCTTCAAATCTCAGAATTTCGCATAATACTGCATTTTAAGCAAGTTTTCTTGCATTTTGTTTCGTACGAAAAATCATCGAATATAGCAATATTTTTACGTTTATCATTTCCTTTTCCTTCATGTGATTTAAACAAAATATCATGAATTAGGCAATATTTTGCCGTTTTCCACGTTTTTGTGAATTTTCAGTCCATGGGTTTTAATTCATACACATACTATAAAAATGATGCAAACACATAATTGATTAGATAATAACCTTAAATACTTCATTTTCAATCAACTATTTCTTTCTCGTTAAAATACTGAGTAAGATATTGAAAGGGGGGAGAAGTTCTGATTTTATTAGCATATATCGACGTTTCAGCCGGAATAGAGCGGTTTTCGTGTACATCTTCCATCGGTAATATAAACGGAAAATCAGGAACATTTTAGTTAATTCTAATGAAAACACATTGATTTTTATCATATGTATTGGAAACAACATTGTCATATGTCTTTTCTTGGATCTAAATAATACGAAACCTCGCTCTATGATTTGAAGGTAAAATCCTCAAATATGGTAAAATAGTAACTTTTTCACGTTAATCATGTAGTTTGATATTACGCAAATATATTCATTTTTACCAATATTCCGATAATATTTCATGTAGTATCACGATATGTGATTTGCCCTTCAAATCTCAGAATTTCGCGTAATATTGCATTTTAAGCAAGTTTTCTTGCATTTTGTTTCGTACGATAAATCATTGAATTTAGCAATATTTTGACGTTTATCATCCCCTTTTCCTTCATGTGATTTAAACAAAATATCATCGAATTAGGCAATATTTTGCCGTTTTTCCACGTTTTTGTGAATTTTCAGTCCATGGGTATTAATTCATATATATACGATAAAAATGATACAAACACATAATTGATTAGATAATAACCTTAAATACTTCATTTTCAATCAACTATTTGTTTCTCGTTAAAATACTGAGTAAGATATTGAAAAGGGGAGAAGATCTGTTTTTATTGCATATATCGACGTTTCAGCCGGAATAGAGCGATTTTCGTGTTCATCTTCCATCGGTAATATAAACGGAAAACCAGGGACATTTTAGTTAATTCTAATGAAAACACTTTGATTTTTATCATTTGTATTGGAAACAACATTGTCATATGTCTTTTCTTGGATCCAAATAATACGAAACCTCGCTCTATGATTTAAAGTTAAAATCCTCAAATATGGTTAAATAGTGACTTTTTCCACGTTTTTCATGTAGTTTGATATTACGTAAATATATTCATTTTTACCATTATTTCGATACTATTTCATGTATTATCACGATATGTGATTTGGCCTTCAAATCTCAGAATTTCGCATAATATTGCATTTTAAGCAAGTTTTCTTGCATTTTGTTTCGTACGAAAAATCATCGAATTTAGCAATATTTTGACGTTTATCATCCCCTTTTCCTTCATGTGATTTAAACAAAATATCATCGAATTAGGCAATATTTTGCCGTTTTCCACGTTTTTGTGAATTTTCAGTCCATGGGTTTTAATTCATACATATACGATAAAAATGATGCAAACACATAATTGATTAGATAATACTAAGTACTTAAATACTTCATTTTCAATCATCTATTTGTTTCTCGTTAAAATACTGAGTAAGATATTGAAAGGGGGGAGAAGTTCTGATTTTATTGCATATATCGACGTTTCAGCCGGAATAGAGCGGTTTTCGTGTACATCTTCCATCGGTAATATAAACGGAAAATCAGGAACATTTTAGTTAATTCTAATGAAAACACATTGATTTTTATCATTTGTATTGGAAACAACATTGTCATATGTCTTTTCTTGGATCTAAACAATACGAAACCTCGCTCTATGATTTGAAGGTAAAATCCTCAAATATGGTAAAATAGTAACTTTTTCACGTTAATCATGTAGTTTGATATTACGCAAATATATTCATTTTTACCAATACTCCGATACTATTTCATGTAGTATCACGATATGTGATTTGCCCTTCAAATCTCAGAATTTCGCGTAATATTGCATTTTAAGCAAGTTTTCTTGCATTTTGTTTCGTACGAAAAATCATTGAATTTAGCAATATTTTGACGTTTATCATCCCCTTTTCCTTCATGTGATTTAAACAAAATATCATCGAATTAGGCAATATTTTGCCGTTTTCCACGTTTTTGTGAATTTTCAGTCCATGGGTATTAATTCATATATATACGATAAAAATGATGCAAACACATAATTGATTAGATAATAACCTTAAATACTTCATTTTCAATCATCTATTTGTTTCTCGTTAAAATACTGAGTAAGATATTGAAAAGGGGAGAAGTTCGGTTTTTATTGCATATATCGACGTTTCAGCCGGATTAGAGCGGTTTTACGTGTACATCTTCGCTCGTTAATATAAACGGAAAATCAAGAACATTTTAGTTATTTCTAATGAAAACACATTGTTTTTTATCATTTGAATTGGAAACAACATTGTCATATGTCTTTTCTTGGATCTAAATAATACGAAACCTCGCTCTATGATTTGAAGTTAAAATCCTCAAATATGGTAATATAGTGACTTTTTCACGTTTTTCATGTAGTTTGATATTACGTAAATATATTAATTTTTACCAATATTTCGATACTATTTCATGTAGTATCACGATATGTGATTTGGCCTTCAAATCTCAGAATTTAGCATAATATTGCATTTTAAGCAAGTTTTCTTGCATTTTGTTTCGTACGAAAAATCATCGAATATAGCAATATTTTTACGTTTATCATTTCCTTTTCCTTCATGTGATTTAAACAAAATATCATCGAATTAGGCAATATTTTGCCGTTTTCCACGTTTTTGTGAATTTTCAGTCCATGGGTATTAATTCATATATATACGATAAAAATGATACAAACACATAATTGATTAGATAATAACCTTAAATACTTCATTTTCAATCAACTATTTGTTTCTCGTAAAAATACTGAGTAAGATATTGAAAAGGGGAGAAGATCTGTTTTTATTGCATATATCGACGTTTCAGCCGGAATAGAGCGATTTTCGTGTTCATCTTCCATCGGTAATATAAACGGAAAACCAGGGACATTTTAGTTAATTCTAATGAAAACACTTTGATTTTTATCATTTGTATTGGAAACAACATTGTCATATGTCTTTTCTTGGATCCAAATAATACGAAACCTCGCTCTATGATTTAAAGTTAAAATCCTCAAATATGGTTAAATAGTGACTTTTTTCACGTTTTTCATGTAGTTTGATATTACGTAAATATATTCATTTTTACCATTATTTCGATACTATTTCATGTATTATCACGATATGTGATTTGGCCTTCAAATCTCAGAATTTCGCATAATATTGCATTTTAAGCAAGTTTTCTTGCATTTTGTTTCGTACGAAAAATCATCGAATTTAGCAATATTTTGACGTTTATCATCCCCTTTTCCTTCATGTGATTTAAACAAAATATAATCGAATTAGGCAATATTTTGCCGTTTTCCACGTTTTTGTGAATTTTCAGTCCATGGGTTTTAATTCATACATATACGATAAAAATGATGCAAACATATAATTGATTAGATAATAACCTTAAATACTTCATTTTCAATCAACTATTTCTTTCTCGTTAAAATACTGAGTAAGATATTGAAAGGGGGGAGAAGTTCTGATTTTATCGCATATATCGACGTTTCAGCCGGAATAGAGCGGTTTTCGTGTACATCTTCCATCGGTAATATAAACGGAAAATCAGGAACATTTTAGTTAATTCTAATGAAAACACATTGATTTTTATCATTTGTATTGGAAACAACATTGTCATATGTCTTTTCTTGGATCTAAATAATACGAAACCTCGCTCTATGATTTGAAGGTAAAATCCTCAAATATGGTAAAATAGTAACTTTTTCACGTTAATCATATAGTTTGATATTACGCAAATATATTCATTTTTACCAATATTCCGATACTATTTCATGCAGTATCACGATATGTGATTTGCCCTTCAAATCTCAGAATTTCGCGTAATATTGCATTTTAAGCAAGTTTTCTTGCATTTTGTTTCGTACGAAAAATCATTGAATTTAGCAATATTTTGACGTTTATCATCCCCTTTTCCTTCATGTGATTTAAACAAAATATCATCGAATTAGGCAATATTTTGCCGTTTTCCACGTTTTTGTGAATTTTCAGTCCATGGGTATTAATTCATATATATACGATAAAAATGATGCAAACACATAATTGATTAGATAATAACCTTAAATACTTCATTTTCAATCATCTATTTGTTTCTCGTTAAAATACTGAGTAAGATATTGAAAAGGGGAGAAGTTCGGTTTTTATTGCATATATCGACGTTTCAGCCGGATTAGAGCGGTTTTACGTGTACATCTTCGCTCGTTAATATAAACGGAAAATCAAGAACATTTTAGTTATTTCTAATGAAAACACATTGTTTTTTATCATTTGAATTGGAAACAACATTGTCATATGTCTTTTCTTGGATCTAAATAATACGAAACCTCGCTCTATGATTTGAAGTTAAAATCCTCAAATATGGTAATATAGTGACTTTTTCACGTTTTTCATGTAGTTTGATATTACGTAAATATATTAATTTTTACCAATATTTCGATACTATTTCATGTAGTATCACGATATGTGATTTGGCCTTCAAATCTCAGAATTTCGCATAATATTGCATTTTAAGCAAGTTTTCTTGCATTTTGTTTCGTACGAAAAATCATCGAATTTAGCAATATTTTGACGTTTATCATCCCCTTTTCCTTCATGTGATTTAAACAAAATATAATCGAATTAGGCAATACTTTGCCGTTTTCCACGTTTTTGTGAATTTTCAGTCCATGGGTTTTAATTCATACATATACGATAAAAATGATGCAAACACATAATTGATTAGATAATAACCTTAAATACTTAATTTTCAATCAACTATTTCTTTCTCGTTAAAATACTGAGTAAGATATTGAAAGGGGGGAGAAGTTCTGATTTTATCGCATATATCGACGTTTCAGCCGGAATAGAGCGGTTTTCGTGTACATCTTCCATCGGTAATATAAACGGAAAATCAGGAACATTTTAGTTAATTCTAATGAAAACACATTGATTTTTATCATTTGTATTGGAAACAACATTGTCATATGTCTTTTCTTGGATCTAAATAATACGAAACCTCGCTCTATGATTTGAAGGTAAAATCCTCAAATATGGTAAAATAGTAACTTTTTCACGTTAATCATATAGTTTGATATTACGCAAATATATTCATTTTTACCAATATTCCGATACTATTTCATGTAGTATCACGATATGTGATTTGCCCTTCAAATCTCAGAATTTCGCGTAATATTGCATTTTAAGCAAGTTTTCTTGCATTTTGTTTCGTACGAAAAATCATTGAATTTAGCAATATTTAGACGTTTATCATCCCCTTTTCCTTCATGTGATTTAAACAAAATATCATCGAATTAGGCAATATTTTGCCGTTTTCCACGTTTTTGTGAATTTTCAGTCCATGGGTATTAATTCATATATATACGATAAAAATGATGCAAACACATAATTGATTAGATAATAACCTTAAATACTTCATTTTCAATCATCTATTTGTTTCTCGTTAAAATACTGAGTAAGATATTGAAAAGGGGAGAAATTCGGTTTTTATTGCATATATCGACGTTTCAGCCGGATTAGAGCGGTTTTACGTGTACATCTTCGCTCGTTAATATAAACGGAAAATCAAGAACATTTTAGTTATTTCTAATGAAAACACATTGTTTTTTTATCATTTGTATTGGAAACAACATTGTCATATGTCTTTTCTTGGATCTAAATAATACGAAACCTCGCTCTATGATTTGAAGTTAAAATCCTCAAATATGGTAATATAGTGACTTTTTTCACGTTTTTCATGTAGTTTGATATTACGTAAATATATTCATTTTTACCAATATTTCGATACTATTTCATGTAGTATCACGATATGTGATTTGGCCTTCAAATCTCAGAATTTAGCACAATATTGCATTTTAAGCAAGTTTTCTTGCATTTTGTTTCGTACGAAAAATCATCGAATATAGCAATATTTTTACGTTTATCATTTCCTCTTCCTTCATGTGATTTAAACAAAATATCATCGAATTAGGCAATATTTTGCCGTTTTCCACGTTTTTGTGAATTTTCAGTCCATGGGTATTAATTCATATATATACGATAAAAATGATACAAACACATAATTGATTAGATAATAACCTTAAATACTTCATTTTCAATCAACTATTTGTTTCTCGTAAAAATACTGAGTAAGATATTGAAATAGGGAAGAAGATCTGTTTTTATTGCATATATCGACGTTTCAGCCGGAATAGAGCGATTTTCGTGTTCATCTTCCATCGGTAATATAAACGGAAAACCAGGGACATTTTAGTTAATTCTAATGAAAACACTTTGATTTTTATCATTTGTATTGGAAACAACATTGTCATATGTCTTTTCTTGGATCCAAATAATACGAAACCTCGCTCTATGATTTAAAGTTAAAATCCTCAAATATGGTTAAATAGTGACTTTTTTCACGTTTTTCATGTAGTTTGATATTACGTAAATATATTCATTTTTACCATTATTTCGATACTATTTCATGTATTATCACGATATGTGATTTGGCCTTGAAATCTCAGAATTTCGCATAATATTGCATTTTAAGCAAGTTTTCTTGCATTTTGTTTCGTACGAAAAATCATCGAATTTAGCAATATTTTGACGTTTATCATCCCCTTTTCCTTCATGTGATTTAAACAAAATATTATCGAATTAGGCAATATTTTGCCTAATATATTAGAATTATATATTAGAATTATTATATTAGAATTAGGCAATATTTTGCCGTTTTCCACGTTTTTGTGAATTTTCAGTCCATGGGTTTTAATTCATACATATACGATAAAAATTATGCAAACACATAATTGATTAGATAATAACCTTAAATACTTCATTTTCAATCAACTATTTCTTTCTCGTTAAAATACTGAGTAAGATATTGAAAGGGGGGAGAAGTTCTGATTTTATTGCATATATCGACGTTTCAGCCGGAATAGAGCGGTTTTCGTGTACATCTTCCATCGGTAATATAAACGGAAAATCAGGAACATTTTAGTTAATTCTAATGAAAACACATTGATTTTTATAATTTGTATTGGAAACAACATTGTCATATGTCTTTTCTTGGATCTAAATAATACGAAACCTCGCTCTATGATTTGAAGGTAAAATCCTCAAATATGGTAAAATAGTAACTTTTTCACGTTAATCATGTAGTTTGATATTACGCAAATATATTCATTTTTACCAATATTCCGATACTATTTCATGTAGTATCACGATATGTGATTTGCCCTTCAAATCTCAGAATTTCGCGTAATATTGCATTTTAAGCAAGTTTTCTTGCATTTTGTTTCGTACGAAAAATCATTGAATTTAGCAATATTTTGACGTTTATCATCCCCTTTTCCTTCATGTGATTTAAACAAAATATCATCGAATTAGGCAATATTTTGCCGTTTTCCACGTTTTTGTGAATTTTCAGTCCATGGGTATTAATTCATATATATACGATAAAAATGATGCAAACACATAATTGATTAGATAATAACCTTAAATACTTCATTTTCAATCATCTATTTGTTTCTCGTTAAAATACTGAGTAAGATATTGAAAAGGGGAGAAGTTCGGTTTTTATTGCATATATCGACGTTTCAGCCGGATTAGAGCGGTTTTACGTGTACATCTTCGCTCGTTAATATAAACGGAAAATCAAGAACATTTTAGTTATTTCTAATGAAAACACATTGTTTTTTATCATTTGTATTGGAAACAACATTGTCATATGTCTTTTCTTGGATCTAAATATTACGAAACCTCGCTCTATGATTTGAAGTTAAAATCCTCAAATATGGTAATATAGTGACTTTTTTCACGTTTTTCATGTAGTTTGATATTACGTAAATATATTCATTTTTACCAATATTTCGATACTATTTCATGTAGTATCACGATATGTGATTTGGCCTTCAAATCTCAGAATTTAGCATAATATTGCATTTTAAGCAAGTTTTCTTGCATTTTGTTTCGTACGAAAAATCATCGAATATAGCAATATTTTTACGTTTATCATTTCCTTTTCCTTCATGTGATTTAAACAAAATATCATCGAATTAGGCAATATTTTGCCGTTTTCCACGTTTTTGTGAATTTTCAGTCCATGGGTATTAATTCATATATATACGATAAAAATGATACAAACACATAATTGATTAGATAATAACCTTAAATACTTCATTTTCAATCAACTATTTGTTTCTCGTAAAAATACTGAGTAAGATATTGAAAAGGGGAGAAGATCTGTTTTTATTGCATATATCGACGTTTCAGCCGGAATAGAGCGATTTTCGTGTTCATCTTCCATCGGTAATATAAACGGAAAACCAGGGACATTTTAGTTAATTCTAATGAAAACACTTTGATTTTTATCATTTGTATTGGAAACAACATTGTCATATGTCTTTTCTTGGATCCAAATAATACGAAACCTCGCTCTATGATTTAAAGTTAAAATCCTCAAATATGGTTAAATAGTGACTTTTTCCACGTTTTTCATGTAGTTTGATATTACGTAAATATATTCATTTTTACCATTATTTCGATACTATTTCATGTATTATCACGATATGTGATTTGGCCTTCAAATCTCAGAATTTCGCATAATATTGCATTTTAAGCAAGTTTTCTTGCATTTTGTTTCGTACGAAAAATCATCGAATTTAGCAATATTTTGACGTTTATCATCCCCTTTTCCTTCATGTGATTTAAACAAAATATCATCGAATTAGGCAATATTTTGCCGTTTTCCACGTTTTTGTGAATTTTCAGTCCATGGGTTTTAATTCATACATATACGATAAAAATGATGCAAACACATAATTGATTAGATAATAACCTTAAATACTTCATTTTCAATCAACTATTTCTTTCTCGTTAAAATACTGAGTAAGATATTGAAAGGGGGGAGAAGTTCTGATTTTATTGCATATATCGACGTTTCAGCCGGAATAGAGCGGTTTTCGTGTACATCTTCCATCGGTAATATAAACGGAAAATCAGGAACATTTTAGTTAATTCTAATGAAAACACATTGATTTTTATCATTTGTATTGGAAACAACATTGTCATATGTCTTTTCTTGGATCTAAACAATACGAAACCTCGCTCTATGATTTGAAGGTAAAATCCTCAAATATGGTAAAATAGTAACTTTTTCACGTTAATCATGTAGTTTGATATTACGCAAATATATTCATTTTTACCAATACTCCGATACTATTTCATGTAGTATCACGATATGTGATTTGCCCTTCAAATCTCAGAATTTCGCGTAATATTGCATTTTAAGCAAGTTTTCTTGCATTTTGTTTCGTACGAAAAATCATTGAATTTAGCAATATTTTGACGTTTATCATCCCCTTTTCCTTCATGTGATTTAAACAAAATATCATCGAATTAGGCAATATTTTGCCGTTTTCCACGTTTTTGTGAATTTTCAGTCCATGGGTATTAATTCATATATATACGATAAAAATGATGCAAACACATAATTGATTAGATAATAACCTTAAATACTTCATTTTCAATCATCTATTTGTTTCTCGTTAAAATACTGAGTAAGATATTGAAAAGGGGAGAAGTTCGGTTTTTATTGCATATATCGACGTTTCAGCCGGATTAGAGCGGTTTTACGTGTACATCTTCGCTCGTTAATATAAACGGAAAATCAAGAACATTTTAGTTATTTCTAATGAAAACACATTGTTTTTTATCATTTGAATTGGAAACAACATTGTCATATGTCTTTTCTTGGATCTAAATAATACGAAACCTCGCTCTATGATTTGAAGTTAAAATCCTCAAATATGGTAATATAGTGACTTTTTCACGTTTTTCATGTAGTTTGATATTACGTAAATATATTAATTTTTACCAATATTTCGATACTATTTCATGTAGTATCACGATATGTGATTTGGCCTTCAAATCTCAGAATTTAGCATAATATTGCATTTTAAGCAAGTTTTCTTGCATTTTGTTTCGTACGAAAAATCATCGAATATAGCAATATTTTTACGTTTATCATTTCCTTTTCCTTCATGTGATTTACACAAAATATCATCGAATTAGGCAATATTTTGCCGTTTTCCACGTTTTTGTGAATTTTCAGTCCATGGGTATTAATTCATATATATACGATAAAAATGATACAAACACATAATTGATTAGATAATAACCTTAAATACTTCATTTTCAATCAACTATTTGTTTCTCGTAAAAATACTGAGTAAGATATTGAAAAGGGGAGAAGATCTGTTTTTATTGCATATATCGACGTTTCAGCCGGAATAGAGCGATTTTCGTGTTCATCTTCCATCGGTAATATAAACGGAAAACCAGGGACATTTTAGTTAATTCTAATGAAAACACTTTGATTTTTATCATTTGTATTGGAAACAACATTGTCATATGTCTTTTCTTGGATCCAAATAATACGAAACCTCGCTCTATGATTTAAAGTTAAAATCCTCAAATATGGTTAAATAGTGACTTTTTTCACGTTTTTCATGTAGTTTGATATTACGTAAATATATTCATTTTTACCATTATTTCGATACTATTTCATGTATTATCACGATATGTGATTTGGCCTTCAAATCTCAGAATTTCGCATAATATTGCATTTTAAGCAAGTTTTCTTGCATTTTGTTTCGTACGAAAAATCATCGAATTTAGCAATATTTTGACGTTTATCATCCCCTTTTCCTTCATGTGATTTAAACAAAATATAATCGAATTAGGCAATATTTTGCCGTTTTCCACGTTTTTGTGAATTTTCAGTCCATGGGTTTTAATTCATACATATACGATAAAAATGATGCAAACATATAATTGATTAGATAATAACCTTAAATACTTCATTTTCAATCAACTATTTCTTTCTCGTTAAAATACTGAGTAAGATATTGAAAGGGGGGAGAAGTTCTGATTTTATCGCATATATCGACGTTTCAGCCGGAATAGAGCGGTTTTCGTGTACATCTTCCATCGGTAATATAAACGGAAAATCAGGAACATTTTAGTTAATTCTAATGAAAACACATTGATTTTTATCATTTGTATTGGAAACAACATTGTCATATGTCTTTTCTTGGATCTAAATAATACGAAACCTCGCTCTATGATTTGAAGGTAAAATCCTCAAATATGGTAAAATAGTAACTTTTTCACGTTAATCATATAGTTTGATATTACGCAAATATATTCATTTTTACCAATATTCCGATACTATTTCATGCAGTATCACGATATGTGATTTGCCCTTCAAATCTCAGAATTTCGCGTAATATTGCATTTTAAGCAAGTTTTCTTGCATTTTGTTTCGTACGAAAAATCATTGAATTTAGCAATATTTTGACGTTTATCATCCCCTTTTCCTTCATGTGATTTAAACAAAATATCATCGAATTAGGCAATATTTTGCCGTTTTCCACGTTTTTGTGAATTTTCAGTCCATGGGTATTAATTCATATATATACGATAAAAATGATGCAAACACATAATTGATTAGATAATAACCTTAAATACTTCATTTTCAATCATCTATTTGTTTCTCGTTAAAATACTGAGTAAGATATTGAAAAGGGGAGAAGTTCGGTTTTTATTGCATATATCGACGTTTCAGCCGGATTAGAGCGGTTTTACGTGTACATCTTCGCTCGTTAATATAAACGGAAAATCAAGAACATTTTAGTTATTTCTAATGAAAACACATTGTTTTTTATCATTTGAATTGGAAACAACATTGTCATATGTCTTTTCTTGGATCTAAATAATACGAAACCTCGCTCTATGATTTGAAGTTAAAATCCTCAAATATGGTAATATAGTGACTTTTTCACGTTTTTCATGTAGTTTGATATTACGTAAATATATTAATTTTTACCAATATTTCGATACTATTTCATGTAGTATCACGATATGTGATTTGGCCTTCAAATCTCAGAATTTCGCATAATATTGCATTTTAAGCAAGTTTTCTTGCATTTTGTTTCGTACGAAAAATCATCGAATTTAGCAATATTTTGACGTTTATCATCCCCTTTTCCTTCATGTGATTTAAACAAAATATAATCGAATTAGGCAATACTTTGCCGTTTTCCACGTTTTTGTGAATTTTCAGTCCATGGGTTTTAATTCATACATATACGATAAAAATGATGCAAACACATAATTGATTAGATAATAACCTTAAATACTTAATTTTCAATCAACTATTTCTTTCTCGTTAAAATACTGAGTAAGATATTGAAAGGGGGGAGAAGTTCTGATTTTATCGCATATATCGACGTTTCAGCCGGAATAGAGCGGTTTTCGTGTACATCTTCCATCGGTAATATAAACGGAAAATCAGGAACATTTTAGTTAATTCTAATGAAAACACATTGATTTTTATCATTTGTATTGGAAACAACATTGTCATATGTCTTTTCTTGGATCTAAATAATACGAAACCTCGCTCTATGATTTGAAGGTAAAATCCTCAAATATGGTAAAATAGTAACTTTTTCACGTTAATCATATAGTTTGATATTACGCAAATATATTCATTTTTACCAATATTCCGATACTATTTCATGTAGTATCACGATATGTGATTTGCCCTTCAAATCTCAGAATTTCGCGTAATATTGCATTTTAAGCAAGTTTTCTTGCATTTTGTTTCGTACGAAAAATCATTGAATTTAGCAATATTTAGACGTTTATCATCCCCTTTTCCTTCATGTGATTTAAACAAAATATCATCGAATTAGGCAATATTTTGCCGTTTTCCACGTTTTTGTGAATTTTCAGTCCATGGGTATTAATTCATATATATACGATAAAAATGATGCAAACACATAATTGATTAGATAATAACCTTAAATACTTCATTTTCAATCATCTATTTGTTTCTCGTTAAAATACTGAGTAAGATATTGAAAAGGGGAGAAATTCGGTTTTTATTGCATATATCGACGTTTCAGCCGGATTAGAGCGGTTTTACGTGTACATCTTCGCTCGTTAATATAAACGGAAAATCAAGAACATTTTAGTTATTTCTAATGAAAACACATTGTTTTTTTATCATTTGTATTGGAAACAACATTGTCATATGTCTTTTCTTGGATCTAAATAATACGAAACCTCGCTCTATGATTTGAAGTTAAAATCCTCAAATATGGTAATATAGTGACTTTTTTCACGTTTTTCATGTAGTTTGATATTACGTAAATATATTCATTTTTACCAATATTTCGATACTATTTCATGTAGTATCACGATATGTGATTTGGCCTTCAAATCTCAGAATTTAGCACAATATTGCATTTTAAGCAAGTTTTCTTGCATTTTGTTTCGTACGAAAAATCATCGAATATAGCAATATTTTTACGTTTATCATTTCCTCTTCCTTCATGTGATTTAAACAAAATATCATCGAATTAGGCAATATTTTGCCGTTTTCCACGTTTTTGTGAATTTTCAGTCCATGGGTATTAATTCATATATATACGATAAAAATGATACAAACACATAATTGATTAGATAATAACCTTAAATACTTCATTTTCAATCAACTATTTGTTTCTCGTAAAAATACTGAGTAAGATATTGAAATAGGGAAGAAGATCTGTTTTTATTGCATATATCGACGTTTCAGCCGGAATAGAGCGATTTTCGTGTTCATCTTCCATCGGTAATATAAACGGAAAACCAGGGACATTTTAGTTAATTCTAATGAAAACACTTTGATTTTTATCATTTGTATTGGAAACAACATTGTCATATGTCTTTTCTTGGATCCAAATAATACGAAACCTCGCTCTATGATTTAAAGTTAAAATCCTCAAATATGGTTAAATAGTGACTTTTTTCACGTTTTTCATGTAGTTTGATATTACGTAAATATATTCATTTTTACCATTATTTCGATACTATTTCATGTATTATCACGATATGTGATTTGGCCTTGAAATCTCAGAATTTCGCATAATATTGCATTTTAAGCAAGTTTTCTTGCATTTTGTTTCGTACGAAAAATCATCGAATTTAGCAATATTTTGACGTTTATCATCCCCTTTTCCTTCATGTGATTTAAACAAAATATTATCGAATTAGGCAATATTTTGCCTAATATATTAGAATTATATATTAGAATTATTATATTAGAATTAGGCAATATTTTGCCGTTTTCCACGTTTTTGTGAATTTTCAGTCCATGGGTTTTAATTCATACATATACGATAAAAATTATGCAAACACATAATTGATTAGATAATAACCTTAAATACTTCATTTTCAATCAACTATTTCTTTCTCGTTAAAATACTGAGTAAGATATTGAAAGGGGGGAGAAGTTCTGATTTTATTGCATATATCGACGTTTCAGCCGGAATAGAGCGGTTTTCGTGTACATCTTCCATCGGTAATATAAACGGAAAATCAGGAACATTTTAGTTAATTCTAATGAAAACACATTGATTTTTATAATTTGTATTGGAAACAACATTGTCATATGTCTTTTCTTGGATCTAAATAATACGAAACCTCGCTCTATGATTTGAAGGTAAAATCCTCAAATATGGTAAAATAGTAACTTTTTCACGTTAATCATGTAGTTTGATATTACGCAAATATATTCATTTTTACCAATATTCCGATACTATTTCATGTAGTATCACGATATGTGATTTGCCCTTCAAATCTCAGAATTTCGCGTAATATTGCATTTTAAGCAAGTTTTCTTGCATTTTGTTTCGTACGAAAAATCATTGAATTTAGCAATATTTTGACGTTTATCATCCCCTTTTCCTTCATGTGATTTAAACAAAATATCATCGAATTAGGCAATATTTTGCCGTTTTCCACGTTTTTGTGAATTTTCAGTCCATGGGTATTAATTCATATATATACGATAAAAATGATGCAAACACATAATTGATTAGATAATAACCTTAAATACTTCATTTTCAATCATCTATTTGTTTCTCGTTAAAATACTGAGTAAGATATTGAAAAGGGGAGAAGTTCGGTTTTTATTGCATATATCGACGTTTCAGCCGGATTAGAGCGGTTTTACGTGTACATCTTCGCTCGTTAATATAAACGGAAAATCAAGAACATTTTAGTTATTTCTAATGAAAACACATTGTTTTTTATCATTTGTATTGGAAACAACATTGTCATATGTCTTTTCTTGGATCTAAATATTACGAAACCTCGCTCTATGATTTGAAGTTAAAATCCTCAAATATGGTAATATAGTGACTTTTTTCACGTTTTTCATGTAGTTTGATATTACGTAAATATATTCATTTTTACCAATATTTCGATACTATTTCATGTAGTATCACGATATGTGATTTGGCCTTCAAATCTCAGAATTTAGCATAATATTGCATTTTAAGCAAGTTTTCTTGCATTTTGTTTCGTACGAAAAATCATCGAATATAGCAATATTTTTACGTTTATCATTTCCTTTTCCTTCATGTGATTTAAACAAAATATCATCGAATTAGGCAATATTTTGCCGTTTTCCACGTTTTTGTGAATTTTCAGTCCATGGGTATTAATTCATATATATACGATAAAAATGATACAAACACATAATTGATTAGATAATAACCTTAAATACTTCATTTTCAATCAACTATTTGTTTCTCGTAAAAATACTGAGTAAGATATTGAAAAGGGGAGAAGATCTGTTTTTATTGCATATATCGACGTTTCAGCCGGAATAGAGCGATTTTCGTGTTCATCTTCCATCGGTAATATAAACGGAAAACCAGGGACATTTTAGTTAATTCTAATGAAAACACTTTGATTTTTATCATTTGTATTGGAAACAACATTGTCATATGTCTTTTCTTGGATCCAAATAATACGAAACCTCGCTCTATGATTTAAAGTTAAAATCCTCAAATATGGTTAAATAGTGACTTTTTCACGTTTTTCATGTAGTTTGATATTACGTAAATATATTCATTTTTATCATTATTTCGATACTATTTCATGTATTATCACGATATGTGATTTGGCCTTCAAATCTCAGAATTTCGCATAATATTGCATTTTAAGCAAGTTTTCTTGCATTTTGTTTCGTACGAAAAATCATCGAATTTAGCAATATTTTGACGTTTATCATCCCCTTTTCCTTCATGTGATTTAAACAAAATATCATCGAATTAGGCAATATTTTGCCGTTTTCCACGTTTTTGTGAATTTTCAGTCCATGGCTTTTAATTCATACATATACGATAAAAATGATGCAAACACATAATTGATTAGATAATAACCTTAAATACTTCATTTTCAATCAACTATTTCTTTCTCGTTAAAATACTGAGTAAGATATTGAAAGGGGGGAGAAGTTCTGATTTTATTGCATATATCGACGTTTCAGCCGGAATAGAGCGGTTTTCGTGTACATCTTCCATCGGTAATATAAACGGAAAATCAGGAACATTTTAGTTAATTCTAATGAAAACACATTGATTTTTATCATTTGTATTGGAAACAACATTGTCATATGTCTTTTCTTGGATCTAAATAATACGAAACCTCGCTCTATGATTTGAAGGTAAAATCCTCAAATATGGTAAAATAGTAACTTTTTCACGTTAATCATGTAGTTTGATATTACGCAAATATATTCATTTTTACCAATACTTCCGATACTATTTCATGTAGTATCACGATATGTGATTTGCCCTTCAAATCTCAGAATTTCGCGTAATATTGCATTTTAAGCAAGTTTTCTTGCATTTTGTTTCGTACGAAAAATCATTGAATTTAGCAATATTTTGACGTTTATCATCCCCTTTTCCTTCATGTGATTTAAACAAAATATCATCGAATTAGGCAATATTTTGCCGTTTTCCACGTTTTTGTGAATTTTCAGTCCATGGGTATTAATTCATATATATACGATAAAAATGATGCAAACACATAATTGATTAGATAATAACCTTAAATACTTCATTTTCAATCATCTATTTGTTTCTCGTTAAAATACTGAGTAAGATATTGAAAAGGGGAGAAGTTCGGTTTTTATTGCATATATCGACGTTTCAGCCGGATTAGAGCGGTTTTACGTGTACATCTTCGCTCGTTAATATAAACGGAAAATCAAGAACATTTTAGTTATTTCTAATGAAAACACATTGTTTTTTATCATTTGAATTGGAAACAACATTGTCATATGTCTTTTCTTGGATCTAAATAATACGAAACCTCGCTCTATGATTTGAAGTTAAAATCCTCAAATATGGTAATATAGTGACTTTTTCACGTTTTTCATGTAGTTTGATATTACGTAAATATATTAATTTTTACCAATATTTCGATACTATTTCATGTAGTATCACGATATGTGATTTGGCCTTCAAATCTCAGAATTTAGCATAATATTGCATTTTAAGCAAGTTTTCTTGCATTTTGTTTCGTACGAAAAATCATCGAATATAGCAATATTTTTACGTTTATCATTTCCTTTTCCTTCATGTGATTTACACAAAATATCATCGAATTAGGCAATATTTTGCCGTTTTCCACGTTTTTGTGAATTTTCAGTCCATGGGTATTAATTCATATATATACGATAAAAATGATACAAACACATAATTGATTAGATAATAACCTTAAATACTTCATTTTCAATCAACTATTTGTTTCTCGTAAAAATACTGAGTAAGATATTGAAAAGGGGAGAAGATCTGTTTTTATTGCATATATCGACGTTTCAGCCGGAATAGAGCGATTTTCGTGTTCATCTTCCATCGGTAATATAAACGGAAAACCAGGGACATTTTAGTTAATTCTAATGAAAACACTTTGATTTTTATCATTTGTATTGGAAACAACATTGTCATATGTCTTTTCTTGGATCCAAATAATACGAAACCTCGCTCTATGATTTAAAGTTAAAATCCTCAAATATGGTTAAATAGTGACTTTTTTCACGTTTTTCATGTAGTTTGATATTACGTAAATATATTCATTTTTACCATTATTTCGATACTATTTCATGTATTATCACGATATGTGATTTGGCCTTCAAATCTCAGAATTTCGCATAATATTGCATTTTAAGCAAGTTTTCTTGCATTTTGTTTCGTACGAAAAATCATCGAATTTAGCAATATTTTGACGTTTATCATCCCCTTTTCCTTCATGTGATTTAAACAAAATATAATCGAATTAGGCAATATTTTGCCGTTTTCCACGTTTTTGTGAATTTTCAGTCCATGGGTTTTAATTCATACATATACGATAAAAATGATGCAAACATATAATTGATTAGATAATAACCTTAAATACTTCATTTTCAATCAACTATTTCTTTCTCGTTAAAATACTGAGTAAGAAATTGAAAGGGGGGAGAAGTTCTGATTTTATCGCATATATCGACGTTTCAGCCGGAATAGAGCGGTTTTCGTGTACATCTTCCATCGGTAATATAAACGGAAAATCAGGAACATTTTAGTTAATTCTAATGAAAACACATTGATTTTTATCATTTGTATTGGAAACAACATTGTCATATGTCTTTTCTTGGATCTAAATAATACGAAACCTCGCTCTATGATTTGAAGGTAAAATCCTCAAATATGGTAAAATAGTAACTTTTTCACGTTAATCATATAGTTTGATATTACGCAAATATATTCATTTTTACCAATATTCCGATACTATTTCATGTAGTATCACGATATGTGATTTGCCCTTCAAATCTCAGAATTTCGCGTAATATTGCATTTTAAGCAAGTTTTCTTGCATTTTGTTTCGTACGAAAAATCATTGAATTTAGCAATATTTTGACGTTTATCATCCCCTTTTCCTTCAGGTGATTTAAACAAAATATCATCGAATTAGGCAATATTTTGCCGTTTTCCACGTTTTTGTGAATTTTCAGTCCATGGGTATTAATTCATATATATACGATAAAAATGATGCAAACACACAATTGATTAGATAATAACCTTAAATACTTCATTGCAATCATCTATTTGTTTCTCATTAAAATACTGAGTAAGATATTGAAAAGGGGAGAAGTTCGGTTTTTATTGCATATATCGACGTTTCAGCCGGAATAGAGCGATTTTCGTGTTCATCTTCCATCGGTAATATAAACGGAAAACCAGGGACATTTTAGGTAATTCTAATGAAAACACTTTGATTTTTATCATTTGTATTGGAAACAACATTGTCATGTCTTCTCTTGGATCCAAATAATACGAAACCTCGCTCTATGATTGAAAGTTAAAATCCTCAAATATGGTTAAATAGTGACTTTTTTCACGTTTTTCATGTAGTTTGATATTACGTAAATATATTCATTTTTACCATTATTTCGATACTATTTCATGTATTATCACGATATGTGATTTGGCCTTCAAATCTCAGAATTTCGCATAATATTGCATTTTAAGCAAGTTTTCTTGCATTTTGTTTCGTACGAAAAATCATCGAATTTAGCAATATTTTGACGTTTATCATCCTCTTTTCCTTCAGGTGATTTAAACAAAATATCATCGAATTAGGCAATATTTTGCCGTTTTCCACGTTTTTGTGAATTTTCAGTCCAAGGGTATTAATTCATATATATACGATAAAAATGATGCAAACACATAATTGATTAGATAATAACCTTAAATACTTCATTTTCAATCATCTATTTGTTTCTCGTTAAAATACTGAGTAAGATATTGAAAAGGGGAGAAGTTCGGTTTTTATTGCATATATCGACGTTTCAGCCGGATTAGAGCGGTTTTACGTGTACATCTTCCCTCGTTAATATAAACGGAAAATCAAGAACATTTTAGTTATTTCAAATGAAAACACATTGTTTTTTATCATTTGTATTGGAAACAACATTGTCATATGTCTTTTCTTGGATCTAAATAATACGAAACCTCGCTCTATGATTTGAAGTTAAAATCCTCAAATATGGTAATATAGTGACTTTTTTCACGTTTTTCATGTAGTTTGATATTACGTAAATATATTCATTTGTACCAATATTTCGATACTATTTCATGTATCACGATATGTGATTTGGCCTTCAAATCTCAGAATTTCGCATAATATTGCATTTTAAGCAAGTTTTCTTGCATTTTATTTCGTACGAAAAATAATCGAATATAGCAATATTTTGACGTTTATCATCTCCTTTTCCTTTATGTGATTTAAACAAAATATCATCGAATTAGGCAATATTTTGGCGTTTTCCACGTTTTTGTGAATTTTCAGTCCATGGGTTTTAATTCATACATATACGATAAAAATGATGCAAACACATAATTGATTAGATAATAACCTTAAATACTTCATTTTCAACTAACTATTTCTTTCTCGTTAAAATACTGAGTAAGATATTGAAAGGGGGGAGAAGTTCTAATTTTATTGCATATATCGACGTTTCACCCGGAATAGAGCGGTTTTCGTGTACATCTTCCATCGGTAATATAAACGGAAAAACAGGAACATTTTAGTTAATTCTAATGAAAACACATTGATTTTTATCATTTGTATTGGAAACAACATTGTCATATGTCTTTTCTTGGATCTAAATAATACGAAACCTCGCTCTATGATTTGAAGGTAAAATCCTCAAATATGGTAAAATAGTAACTTTTTCACGTTAATCATGTAGTTTGATATTACGCAAATATATTCATTTTTACCAATACTCCGATACTATTTCATGTAGTATCACGATATGTGATTTGCCCTTCAAATCTCAGAATTTCGCGTAATATTGCATTTTAAGCAAGTTTTCTTGCATTTTGTTTCGTACGAAAAATCATTGAATTTAGCAATATTTTGACGTTTATCATCCCCTTTTCCTTCATGTGATTTAAACAAAATATCATCGAATTAGGCAATATTTTGCCGTTTTTCCACGTTTTTGTGAATTTTCAGTCCATGGGTATTAATTCATATATATACGATAAAAATGATACAAACACATAATTGATTAGATAATAACCTTAAATACTTCATTTTCAATCAACTTTTGTTTCTCGTTAAAATACTGAGTAAGAAATTGAAAAGGGGAGAAGATCTGTTTTTATTGCATATATCGACGTTTCAGCCGGAATAGAGCGATTTTCGTGTTCATCTTCCATCGGTTATATAGACGGAAAACCAGGGACATTTTAGGTAATTCTAATGAAAACACTTTGATTTTTATCATTTGTATTGGAAACAACATTGTCATGTCTTCTCTTGGATCCAAATAATACGAAACCTCGCTCTATGATTTAAAGTTAAAATCCTCAAATATGGTTAAATAGTGACTTTTTTCACGTTTTTCATGTAGTTTGATATTACGTAAATATATTCATTTTTACCATTATTTCGATACTATTTCATGTATTATCACGATATGTGATTTGGCCTTCAAATCTCAGAATTTCGCATAATATTGCATTTTAAGCAAGTTTTCTTGCATTTTGTTTCGTACGAAAAATCATCGAATTTAGCAATATTTTGACGTTTATCATCCTCTTTTCCTTCAGGTGATTTAAACAAAATATCATCGAATTAGGCAATATTTTGCCGTTTTCCACGTTTTTGTGAATTTTCAGTCCATAGGTATTAATTCATATATATACGATAAAAATGATGCAAACACATAATTGATTAGATAATAACCTTAAATACTTCATTTTCAATCATCTATTTGTTTCTCGTTAAAATACTGAGTAAGATATTGAAAAGGGGAGAAGTTCGGTTTTTATTGCATATATCGACGTTTCAGCCGGATTAGAGCGGTTTTACGTGTACATCTTCGCTCGTTAATATAAACGGAAAATCAAGAACATTTTAGTTATTTCTAATGAAAACACATTGTTTTTTATCATTTGTATTGGAAACAACATTGTCATATGTCTTTTCTTGGATCTAAATAATACGAAACCTCGCTCTATGATTTGAAGTTAAAATCCTCAAATATGGTAATATAGTGACTTTTTTCACGTTTTTCATGTAGTTTGATATTACGTAAATATATTCATTTTTACCAATATTTCGATACTATTTCATGTAGTATCACGATATGTGATTTGGCCTTCAAATCTCAGAATTTAGCATAATATTGCATTTTAAGCAAGTTTTCTTGCATTTTGTTTCGTACGAAAAATCATCGAATATAGCAATATTTTTACGCTTATCATTTCCTTTTCCTTCATGTGATTTAAACAAAATATCATCGAATTAGGCAATATTTTGCCGTTTTCCACGTTTTTGTGAATTTTCAGTCCATGGGTTTTAATTCATACATATACGATAAAAATGATGCAAACACATAATTGATTAGATAATAACCTTAAATACTTCATTTTCAATCAACTATTTCTTTCTCGTTAAAATACTGAGTAAGATATTGAAAGGGGGGAGAAGTTCTGATTTTATTGCATATATCGACGTTTCAGCCGGATTAGAGCGGTTTTCGTGTACATCTTCCATCGGTAATATAAACGGAAAATCAGGAACATTTTAGTTAATTCTAATGAAAACACATTGATTTATATCATTTGTATTGGAAACAACATTGTCATATGTCTTTTCTTGCATCTAAATAATACGAAACCTCGCTCTATGATTTGAAGGTAAAATCCTCAAATATGGTAAAATAGTAACTTTTTCACGTTAATCATGTAGTTTGATATTACGCAAATATATTCATTTTTACCAATATTCCGATACTATTTCATGTAGTATCACGATATGTGATTTGCCCTTCAAATCTCAGAATTTCGCGTAATATTGCATTTTAAGCAAGTTTTCTTGCATTTTGTTTCGTATGAAAAATCATCGAATTTAGCAATATTTTGACGTTTATCATCCCCTTTTCCTTCATGTGATTTTAACAAAATATCATCGAATTAGGCAATATTTTGCCGTTTTCGACGTTTTTGTGAATTTTCAGTCCATGGGTATTAATTCATATATATACGATAAAAATGATGCAAACACACAATTGATTAGATAATAACCTTAAATACTTCATTGCAATCATCTATTTGTTTCTCATTAAAATACTGAGTAAGATATTGAAAAGGGGAGAAGTTCGGTTTTTATTGCATATATCGACGTTTCAGCCGGAATAGAGCGATTTTCGTGTTCATCTTCCATCGGTAATATAAACGGAAAACCAGGGACATTTTAGGTAATTCTAATGAAAACACTTTGATTTTTATCATTTGTATTGGAAACAACATTGTCATGTCTTTTCTTGGATCCAAATAATACGAAACCTCGCTCTATGATTTAAAGTTAAAATCCTCAAATATGGTTAAATAGTGACTTTTTCACGTTTTTCATGTAGTTTGATATTACGTAAATATATTCATTTATACCATTATTTCGATACTATTTCATGTATTATCACGATATGTGATTTGGCCTTCAAATCTCAGAATTTCGCATAATATTGCATTTTAAGCAAGTTTTCTTGCATTTTGTGTCGTACGAAAAATCATCGAATTTAGCAATATTTTGACGTTTATCATCCTCTTTTCCTTCAGGTGATTTAAACAAAATATCATCGAATTAGGCAATATTTTGCCGTTTTCCACGTTTTTGTGAATTTTCAGTCGGGTATTAATTCATATATATACGATAAAAGTGATGCAAACACATAATTGATTAGATAATAACCTTAAATACTTCATTTTCAATCATCTATTTGTTTCTCGTTAAAATACTGAGTAAGATATTGAAAAGGGGAGAAGTTCGGTTTTTATTGCATATATCGACGTTTCAGCCGGATTAGAGCGGTTTTACGTGTACATCTTCCCTCGGTAATATAAACGGAAAATCAAGAACATTTTAGTTATTTCTAATGAAAACACATTGTTTTTTATCATTTGTATTGGAAACAACATTGTCATATGTCTTTTCTTGGATCTAAATAATACGAAACCTCGCTCTATGATTTGAAGTTAAAATCCTCAAATATGGTAATATAGTGACTTTTTTCACGTTTTTCATGTAGTTTGATATTACGTAAATATATTCATTTTTACCAATATTTCGATACTATTTCATGTAGTATCTATGATTTGAAGTTAAAATCCTCAAATATGGTAATATAGTGACTTTTTTCACGTTTTTCATGTAGTTTGATATTACGTAAATATATTCATTTTTACCAATATTTCGATACTATTTCATGTAGTATCACGATATGTGATTTGGCCTTCAAATCTCAGAATTTCGCATAATATTGCATTTTAAGCAAGTTTTCTTGCATTTTGTTTCGTACGAAAAATCATCGAATATAGCAATATTTTTACGTTTATCATTTCCTTTTCCTTCATGTGATTTAAACAAAATATCATGAATTAGGCAATATTTTGCCGTTTTCCACGTTTTTGTGAATTTTCAGTCCATGGGTTTTAATTCATACACATACGATAAAAATGATGCAAACACATAATTGATTAGATAATAACCTTAAATACTTCATTTTCAATCAACTATTTCTTTCTCGTTAAAATACTGAGTAAGATATTGAAAGGGGGGAAAAGTTCTGATTTTATTGCATATATCGACGTTTCAGCCGGAATAGAGCGGTTTTCGTGTACATCTTCCATCGGTAATATAAACGGAAAATCAGGAACATTTTAGTTAATTCTAATGAAAACACATTGATTTTTATCATATGTATTGGAAACAACATTGTCATATGTCTTTTCTTGGATCTAAATAATACGAAACCTCGCTCTATGATTTGAAGGTAAAATCCTCAAATATGGTAAAATAGTAACTTTTTCACGTTAATCATGTAGTTTGATATTACGCAAATATATTCATTTTTACCAATATTCCGTTACTATTTCATGTAGTATCACGATATGTGATTTGCCCTTCAAATCTCAGAATTTCGCGTAATATTGCATTTTAAGCAAGTTTTCTTGCATTTTGTTTCGTACGAAAAATCATCGAATTTAGCAATATTTTGACGTTTATCATCCCCTTTTCCTTCATGTGATTTAAACAAAATATCATCGAATTAGGCAATATTTTGCCGTTTTCCACGTTTTTGTGAATTTTCAGTCCATGGGTTTTAATTCATACATATACGATAAAAATTATGCAAACACATAATTGATTAGATAATAACCTTAAATACTTCATTTTCAATCAACTATTTCTTTCTCGTTAAAATACTGAGTAAGATATTGAAAGGGGGGAGAAGTTCTGATTTTATTGCATATATCGACGTTTCAGCCGGAATAGAGCGGTTTTCGTGTACATCTTCCATCGGTAATATAAACGGAAAATCAGGAACATTTTAGTTAATTCTAATGAAAACACATTGATTTTTATCATTTGTATTGGAAACAACATTGTCATATGTCTTTTCTTGGATCTAAATAATACGAAACCTCGCTCTATGATTTGAAGGTAAAATCCTCAAATATGGTAAAATAGTAACTTTTTCACGTTAATCATGTAGTTTGATATTACGCAAATATATTCATTTTTACCAATATTCCGATACTATTTCATGTAGTATCACGATATGTGATTTGCCCTTCAAATCTCAGAATTTCGCGTAATATTGCATTTTAAGCAAGTTTTCTTGCATTTTGTTTCGTACGAAAAATCATTGAATTTAGCAATATTTTGACGTTTATCATCCCCTTTTCCTTCATGTGATTTAAACAAAATATCATCGAATTAGGCAATATTTTGCCGTTTTCCACGTTTTTGTGAATTTTCAGTACATGGGTATTAATTCATATATATACGATAAAAATGATGCAAACACATAATTGATTAGATAATACTAAGTACTTAAATACTTCATTTTCAATCATCTATTTGTTTCTCGGTAAAATACTGAGTAAGATATTGAAAAGGGGAGAAGTTCGGTTTTTATTGCATATATCGACGTTTCAGCCGGAATAGAGCGATTTTCGTGTTCATCTTCCATCGGTAATATAAACGGAAAACCAGGGACATTTTAGGTAATTCTAATGAAAACACTTTGATTTTTATCATTTGTATTGGAAACAACATTGTCATGTCTTTTCTTGGATCCAAATAATACGAAACCTCGCTCTATGATTTAAAGTTAAAATCCTCAAATATGGTTAAATAGTGACTTTTTCACGTTTTTCATGTAGTTTGATATTACGTAAATATATTCATTTATACCATTATTTCGATACTATTTCATGTATTATCACGATATGTGATTTGTCCTTCAAATCTCAGAATTTCGCATAATATTGCATTTTAAGCAAGTTTTCTTGCATTTTGTTTCGTACGAAAAATCATCGAATTTAGCAATATTTTGACGTTTATCATCCTCTTTTCCTTCAGGTGATTTAAACAAAATATCATCGAATTAGGCAATATTTTGCCGTTTTCCACGTTTTTGTGAATTTTCAGTCGGGTATTAATTCATATATATACGATAAAAGTGATGCAAACACATAATTGATTAGATAATAACCTTAAATACTTCATTTTCAATCATCTATTTGTTTCTCGTTAAAATACTGAGTAAGATATTGAAAAGGGGAGAAGTTCGGTTTTTATTGCATATATCGACGTTTCAGCCGGATTAGAGCGGTTTTACGTGTACATCTTCCCTCGGTAATATAAACGGAAAATCAAGAACATTTTAGTTATTTCTAATGAAAACACATTGTTTTTTATCATTTGTATTGGAAACAACATTGTCATATGTCTTTTCTTGGATCTAAATAATACGAAACCTCGCTCTATGATTTGAAGTTAAAATCCTCAAATATGGTAATATAGTGACTTTTTTCACGTTTTTCATGTAGTTTGATATTACGTAAATATATTCATTTTTACCAATATTTCAATACTATTTCATGTAGTATCACGATATGTGATTTGGCCTTCAAATCTCAGAATTTCGCATAATACTGCATTTTAAGCAAGTTTTCTTGCATTTTGTTTCGTACGAAAAATCATCGAATATAGCAATATTTTTACGTTTATCATTTCCTTTTCCTTCATGTGATTTAAACAAAATATCATGAATTAGGCAATATTTTGCCGTTTTCCACGTTTTTGTGAATTTTCAGTCCATGGGTTTTAATTCATACACATACTATAAAAATGATGCAAACACATAATTGATTAGATAATAACCTTAAATACTTCATTTTCAATCAACTATTTCTTTCTCGTTAAAATACTGAGTAAGATATTGAAAGGGGGGAGAAGTTCTGATTTTATTGCATATATCGACGTTTCAGCCGGAATAGAGCGGTTTTCGTGTACATCTTCCATCGGTAATATAAACGGAAAATCAGGAACATTTTAGTTAATTCTAATGAAAACACATTGATTTTTATCATATGTATTGGAAACAACATTGTCATATGTCTTTTCTTGGATCTAAATAATACGAAACCTCGCTCTATGATTTGAAGGTAAAATCCTCAAATATGGTAAAATAGTAACTTTTTCACGTTAATCATGTAGTTTGATATTACGCAAATATATTCATTTTTACCAATATTCCGATAATATTTAATGTAGTATCACGATATGTGATTTGCCCTTCAAATCTCAGAATTTCGCGTAATATTGCATTTTAAGCAAGTTTTCTTGCATTTTGTTTCGTACGATAAATCATTGAATTTAGCAATATTTTGACGTTTATCATCCCCTTTTCCTTCATGTGATTTAAACAAAATATCATCGAATTAGGCAATATTTTGCCGTTTTTCCACGTTTTTGTGAATTTTCAGTCCATGGGTATTAATTCATATATATACGATAAAAATGATACAAACACATAATTGATTAGATAATAACCTTAAATACTTCATTTTCAATCAACTATTTGTTTCTCGTTAAAATACTGAGTAAGATATTGAAAAGGGGAGAAGATCTGTTTTTATTGCATATATCGACGTTTCAGCCGGAATAGAGCGATTTTCGTGTTCATCTTCCATCGGTAATATAAACGGAAAACCAGGGACATTTTAGTTAATTCTAATGAAAACACTTTGATTTTTATCATTTGTATTGGAAACAACATTGTCATATGTCTTTTCTTGGATCCAAATAATACGAAACCTCGCTCTATGATTTAAAGTTAAAATCCTCAAATATGGTTAAATAGTGACTTTTTCCACGTTTTTCATGTAGTTTGATATTACGTAAATATATTCATTTTTACCATTATTTCGATACTATTTCATGTATTATCAGATATGTGATTTGGCCTTCAAATCTCAGAATTTCGCATAATATTGCATTTTAAGCAAGTTTTCTTGCATTTTGTTTCGTACGAAAAATCATCGAATTTAGCAATATTTTGACGTTTATCATCCCCTTTTCCTTCATGTGATTTAAACAAAATATCATCGAATTAGGCAATATTTTGCCGTTTTCCACGTTTTTGTGAATTTTCAGTCCATGGGTTTTAATTCATACATATACGATAAAAATGATGCAAACACATAATTGATTAGATAATACTAAGTACTTAAATACTTCATTTTCAATCATCTATTTGTTTCTCGTTAAAATACTGAGTAAGATATTGAAAGGGGGGAGAAGTTCTGATTTTATTGCATATATCGACGTTTCAGCCGGAATAGAGCGGTTTTCGTGTACATCTTCCATCGGTAATATAAACGGAAAATCAGGAACATTTTAGTTAATTCTAATGAAAACACATTGATTTTTATCATTTGTATTGGAAACAACATTGTCATATGTCTTTTCTTGGATCTAAACAATACGAAACCTCGCTCTATGATTTGAAGGTAAAATCCTCAAATATGGTAAAATAGTAACTTTTTCACGTTAATCATGTAGTTTGATATTACGCAAATATATTCATTTTTACCAATACTCCGATACTATTTCATGTAGTATCACGATATTTGATTTGCCCTTCAAATCTCAGAATTTCGCGTAATATTGCATTTTAAGCAAGTTTTCTTGCATTTTGTTTCGTACGAAAAATCATTGAATTTAGCAATATTTTGACGTTTATCATCCCCTTTTCCTTCATGTGATTTAAACAAAATATCATCGAATTAGGCAATATTTTGCCGTTTTCCACGTTTTTGTGAATTTTCAGTCCATGGGTATTAATTCATATATATACGATAAAAATGATGCAAACACATAATTGATTAGATAATAACCTTAAATACTTCATTTTCAATCATCTATTTGTTTCTCGTTAAAATACTGAGTAAGATATTGAAAAGGGGAGAAGTTCGGTTTTTATTGCATATATCGACGTTTCAGCCGGATTAGAGCGGTTTTACGTGTACATCTTCGCTCGTTAATATAAACGGAAAATCAAGAACATTTTAGTTATTTCTAATGAAAACACATTGTTTTTTATCATTTGAATTGGAAACAACATTGTCATATGTCTTTTCTTGGATCTAAATAATACGAAACCTCGCTCTATGATTTGAAGTTAAAATCCTCAAATATGGTAATATAGTGACTTTTTCACGTTTTTCATGTAGTTTGATATTACGTAAATATATTAATTTTTACCAATATTTCGATACTATTTCATGTAGTATCACGATATGTGATTTGGCCTTCAAATCTCAGAATTTAGCATAATATTGCATTTTAAGCAAGTTTTCTTGCATTTTGTTTCGTACGAAAAATCATCGAATATAGCAATATTTTTACGTTTATCATTTCCTTTTCCTTCATGTGATTTAAACAAAATATCATCGAATTAGGCAATATTTTGCCGTTTTCCACGTTTTTGTGAATTTTCAGTCCATGGGTATTAATTCATATATATACGATAAAAATGATACAAACACATAATTGATTAGATAATAACCTTAAATACTTCATTTTCAATCAACTATTTGTTTCTCGTAAAAATACTGAGTAAGATATTGAAAAGGGGAGAAGATCTGTTTTTATTGCATATATCGACGTTTCAGCCGGAATAGAGCGATTTTCGTGTTCATCTTCCATCGGTAATATAAACGGAAAACCAGGGACATTTTAGTTAATTCTAATGAAAACACTTTGATTTTTATCATTTGTATTGGAAACAACATTGTCATATGTCTTTTCTTGGATCCAAATAATACGAAACCTCGCTCTATGATTTAAAGTTAAAATCCTCAAATATGGTTAAATAGTGACTTTTTTCACGTTTTTCATGTAGTTTGATATTACGTAAATATATTCATTTTTACCATTATTTCGATACTATTTCATGTATTATCACGATATGTGATTTGGCCTTCAAATCTCAGAATTTCGCATAATATTGCATTTTAAGCAAGTTTTCTTGCATTTTGTTTCGTACGAAAAATCATCGAATTTAGCAATATTTTGACGTTTATCATCCCCTTTTCCTTCATGTGATTTAAACAAAATATAATCGAATTAGGCAATATTTTGCCGTTTTCCACGTTTTTGTGAATTTTCAGTCCATGGGTTTTAATTCATACATATACGATAAAAATGATGCAAACATATAATTGATTAGATAATAACCTTAAATACTTCATTTTCAATCAACTATTTCTTTCTCGTTAAAATACTGAGTAAGATATTGAAAGGGGGGAGAAGTTCTGATTTTATCGCATATATCGACGTTTCAGCCGGAATAGAGCGGTTTTCGTGTACATCTTCCATCGGTAATATAAACGGAAAATCAGGAACATTTTAGTTAATTCTAATGAAAACACATTGATTTTTATCATTTGTATTGGAAACAACATTGTCATATGTCTTTTCTTGGATCTAAATAATACGAAACCTCGCTCTATGATTTGAAGGTAAAATCCTCAAATATGGTAAAATAGTAACTTTTTCACGTTAATCATATAGTTTGATATTACGCAAATATATTCATTTTTACCAATATTCCGATACTATTTCATGCAGTATCACGATATGTGATTTGCCCTTCAAATCTCAGAATTTCGCGTAATATTGCATTTTAAGCAAGTTTTCTTGCATTTTGTTTCGTACGAAAAATCATTGAATTTAGCAATATTTTGACGTTTATCATCCCCTTTTCCTTCATGTGATTTAAACAAAATATCATCGAATTAGGCAATATTTTGCCGTTTTCCACGTTTTTGTGAATTTTCAGTCCATGGGTATTAATTCATATATATACGATAAAAATGATGCAAACACATAATTGATTAGATAATAACCTTAAATACTTCATTTTCAATCATCTATTTGTTTCTCGTTAAAATACTGAGTAAGATATTGAAAAGGGGAGAAGTTCGGTTTTTATTGCATATATCGACGTTTCAGCCGGATTAGAGCGGTTTTACGTGTACATCTTCGCTCGTTAATATAAACGGAAAATCAAGAACATTTTAGTTATTTCTAATGAAAACACATTGTTTTTTATCATTTGAATTGGAAACAACATTGTCATATGTCTTTTCTTGGATCTAAATAATACGAAACCTCGCTCTATGATTTGAAGTTAAAATCCTCAAATATGGTAATATAGTGACTTTTTCACGTTTTTCATGTAGTTTGATATTACGTAAATATATTAATTTTTACCAATATTTCGATACTATTTCATGTAGTATCACGATATGTGATTTGGCCTTCAAATCTCAGAATTTCGCATAATATTGCATTTTAAGCAAGTTTTCTTGCATTTTGTTTCGTACGAAAAATCATCGAATTTAGCAATATTTTGACGTTTATCATCCCCTTTTCCTTCATGTGATTTAAACAAAATATAATCGAATTAGGCAATACTTTGCCGTTTTCCACGTTTTTGTGAATTTTCAGTCCATGGGTTTTAATTCATACATATACGATAAAAATGATGCAAACACATAATTGATTAGATAATAACCTTAAATACTTAATTTTCAATCAACTATTTCTTTCTCGTTAAAATACTGAGTAAGATATTGAAAGGGGGGAGAAGTTCTGATTTTATCGCATATATCGACGTTTCAGCCGGAATAGAGCGGTTTTCGTGTACATCTTCCATCGGTAATATAAACGGAAAATCAGGAACATTTTAGTTAATTCTAATGAAAACACATTGATTTTTATCATTTGTATTGGAAACAACATTGTCATATGTCTTTTCTTGGATCTAAATAATACGAAACCTCGCTCTATGATTTGAAGGTAAAATCCTCAAATATGGTAAAATAGTAACTTTTTCACGTTAATCATATAGTTTGATATTACGCAAATATATTCATTTTTACCAATATTCCGATACTATTTCATGTAGTATCACGATATGTGATTTGCCCTTCAAATCTCAGAATTTCGCGTAATATTGCATTTTAAGCAAGTTTTCTTGCATTTTGTTTCGTACGAAAAATCATTGAATTTAGCAATATTTAGACGTTTATCATCCCCTTTTCCTTCATGTGATTTAAACAAAATATCATCGAATTAGGCAATATTTTGCCGTTTTCCACGTTTTTGTGAATTTTCAGTCCATGGGTATTAATTCATATATATACGATAAAAATGATGCAAACACATAATTGATTAGATAATAACCTTAAATACTTCATTTTCAATCATCTATTTGTTTCTCGTTAAAATACTGAGTAAGATATTGAAAAGGGGAGAAATTCGGTTTTTATTGCATATATCGACGTTTCAGCCGGATTAGAGCGGTTTTACGTGTACATCTTCGCTCGTTAATATAAACGGAAAATCAAGAACATTTTAGTTATTTCTAATGAAAACACATTGTTTTTTTATCATTTGTATTGGAAACAACATTGTCATATGTCTTTTCTTGGATCTAAATAATACGAAACCTCGCTCTATGATTTGAAGTTAAAATCCTCAAATATGGTAATATAGTGACTTTTTTCACGTTTTTCATGTAGTTTGATATTACGTAAATATATTCATTTTTACCAATATTTCGATACTATTTCATGTAGTATCACGATATGTGATTTGGCCTTCAAATCTCAGAATTTAGCACAATATTGCATTTTAAGCAAGTTTTCTTGCATTTTGTTTCGTACGAAAAATCATCGAATATAGCAATATTTTTACGTTTATCATTTCCTCTTCCTTCATGTGATTTAAACAAAATATCATCGAATTAGGCAATATTTTGCCGTTTTCCACGTTTTTGTGAATTTTCAGTCCATGGGTATTAATTCATATATATACGATAAAAATGATACAAACACATAATTGATTAGATAATAACCTTAAATACTTCATTTTCAATCAACTATTTGTTTCTCGTAAAAATACTGAGTAAGATATTGAAAAGGGGAGAAGATCTGTTTTTATTGCATATATCGACGTTTCAGCCGGAATAGAGCGATTTTCGTGTTCATCTTCCATCGGTAATATAAACGGAAAACCAGGGACATTTTAGTTAATTCTAATGAAAACACTTTGATTTTTATCATTTGTATTGGAAACAACATTGTCATATGTCTTTTCTTGGATCCAAATAATACGAAACCTCGCTCTATGATTTAAAGTTAAAATCCTCAAATATGGTTAAATAGTGACTTTTTTCACGTTTTTCATGTAGTTTGATATTACGTAAATATATTCATTTTTACCATTATTTCGATACTATTTCATGTATTATCACGATATGTGATTTGGCCTTGAAATCTCAGAATTTCGCATAATATTGCATTTTAAGCAAGTTTTCTTGCATTTTGTTTCGTACGAAAAATCATCGAATTTAGCAATATTTTGACGTTTATCATCCCCTTTTCCTTCATGTGATTTAAACAAAATATTATCGAATTAGGCAATATTTTGCCTAATATATTAGAATTATATATTAGAATTATTATATTAGAATTAGGCAATATTTTGCCGTTTTCCACGTTTTTGTGAATTTTCAGTCCATGGGTTTTAATTCATACATATACGATAAAAATTATGCAAACACATAATTGATTAGATAATAACCTTAAATACTTCATTTTCAATCAACTATTTGTTTCTCGTTAAAATACTGAGTAAGATATTGAAAGGGGGGAGAAGTTCTGATTTTATTGCATATATCGACGTTTCAGCCGGAATAGAGCGGTTTTCGTGTACATCTTCCATCGGTAATATAAACGGAAAATCAGGAACATTTTAGTTAATTCTAATGAAAACACATTGATTTTTATAATTTGTATTGGAAACAACATTGTCATATGTCTTTTCTTGGATCTAAATAATACGAAACCTCGCTCTATGATTTGAAGGTAAAATCCTCAAATATGGTAAAATAGTAACTTTTTCACGTTAATCATGTAGTTTGATATTACGCAAATATATTCATTTTTACCAATATTCCGATACTATTTCATGTAGTATCACGATATGTGATTTGCCCTTCAAATCTCAGAATTTCGCGTAATATTGCATTTTAAGCAAGTTTTCTTGCATTTTGTTTCGTACGAAAAATCATTGAATTTAGCAATATTTTGACGTTTATCATCCCCTTTTCCTTCATGTGATTTAAACAAAATATCATCGAATTAGGCAATATTTTGCCGTTTTCCACGTTTTTGTGAATTTTCAGTCCATGGGTATTAATTCATATATACGATAAAAATGATGCAAACACATAATTGATTAGATAATAACCTTAAATACTTCATTTTCAATCATCTATTTGTTTCTCGTTAAAATACTGAGTAAGATATTGAAAAGGGGAGAAGTTCGGTTTTTATTGCATATATCGACGTTTCAGCCGGATTAGAGCGGTTTTACGTGTACATCTTCGCTCGTTAATATAAACGGAAAATCAAGAACATTTTAGTTATTTCTAATGAAAACACATTGTTTTTTATCATTTGTATTGGAAACAACATTGTCATATGTCTTTTCTTGGATCTAAATATTACGAAACCTCGCTCTATGATTTGAAGTTAAAATCCTCAAATATGGTAATATAGTGACTTTTTTCACGTTTTTCATGTAGTTTGATATTACGTAAATATATTCATTTTTACCAATATTTCGATACTATTTCATGTAGTATCACGATATGTGATTTGGCCTTCAAATCTCAGAATTTAGCATAATATTGCATTTTAAGCAAGTTTTCTTGCATTTTGTTTCGTACGAAAAATCATCGAATATAGCAATATTTTTACGTTTATCATTTCCTTTTCCTTCATGTGATTTAAACAAAATATCATCGAATTAGGCAATATTTTGCCGTTTTCCACGTTTTTGTGAATTTTCAGTCCATGGGTATTAATTCATATATATACGATAAAAATGATGCAAACACATAATTGATTAGATAATAACCTTAAATACTTCATTTTCAATCATCTATTTGTTTCTCGTTAAAATACTGAGTAAGATATTGAAAAGGGGAGAAGTTCGGTTTTTATTGCATATATCGACGTTTCAGCCGGATTAGAGCGGTTTTACGTGTACATCTTCGCTCGTTAATATAAACGGAAAATCAAGAACATTTTAGTTATTTCTAATGAAAACACATTGTTTTTTATCATTTGAATTGGAAACAACATTGTCATATGTCTTTTCTTGGATCTAAATAATACGAAACCTCGCTCTATGATTTGAAGTTAAAATCCTCAAATATGGTAATATAGTGACTTTTTCACGTTTTCATGTAGTTTGATATTACGTAAATATATTAATTTTTACCAATATTTCGATACTATTTCATGTAGTATCACGATATGTGATTTGGCCTTCAAATCTCAGAATTTCGCATAATATTGCATTTTAAGCAAGTTTTCTTGCATTTTGTTTCGTACGAAAAATCATCGAATTTAGCAATATTTAGACGTTTATCATCCCCTTTTCCTTCATGTGATTTAAACAAAATATCATCGAATTAGGCAATACTTTGCCGTTTTCCACGTTTTTGTGAATTTTCAGTCCATGGGTATTAATTCATATATATACGATAAAAATGATGCAAACACATAATTGATTAGATAATAACCTTAAATACTTCATTTTCAATCATCTATTTGTTTCTCGTTAAAATACTGAGTAAGATATTGAAAGGGGGAGAAGTTCGGTTTTTATTGCATATATCGACGTTTCAGCCGGATTAGAGCGGTTTTACGTGTACATCTTCGCTCGTTAATATAAACGGAAAATCAAGAACATTTTAGTTATTTCTAATGAAAACACATTGTTTTTTATCATTTGTATTGGAAACAACATTGTCATATGTCTTTTCTTGGATCTAAATAATACGAAACCTCGCTCTATGATTTGAAGTTAAAATCCTCAAATATGGTAATATAGTGACTTTTTCACGTTTATCATGTAGTTTGATATTACGTAAATATATTCATTTTTACCAATATTTCGATACTATTTCATGTAGTATCACGATATGTGATTTGGCCTTCAAATCTCAGAATTTAGCACTAATATTGCATTTTAAGCAAGTTTTCTTGCATTTTGTTTCGTACGAAAAATCATCGAATATAGCAATATTTTACGTTTATCATTCCCTTTTCCTTCATGTGATTTAAACAAAATATCATCGAATTAGGCAATATTTTGCCGTTTTCCACGTTTTTGTGAATTTTCAGTCCATGGGTATTAATTCATATATATACGATAAAAATGATACAAACACATAATTGATTAGATAATAACCTTAAATACTTCATTTTCAATCAACTATTTGTTTCTCGTAAAAATACTGAGTAAGATATTGAAAAGGGGAGAAGATTCTGTTTTTATTGCATATATCGACGTTTCAGCCGGAATAGAGCGATTTTCGTGTTCATCTTCCATCGGTAATATAAACGGAAAACCAGGGACATTTTAGTTAATTCTAATGAAAACACTTTGATTTTTATCATTTGTATTGGAAACAACATTGTCATATGTCTTTTCTTGGATCCAAATAATACGAAACCTCGCTCTATGATTTAAGTTAAAATCCTCAAATATGGTTAAATAGTGACTTTTTTCACGTTTTTCATGTAGTTTGATATTACGTAAATATATTCATTTTTACCATTATTTCGATACTATTTCATGTATTATCACGATATGTGATTTGGCCTTCAAATCTCAGAATTTCGCATAATATTGCATTTTAAGCAAGTTTTCTTGCATTTTGTTTCGTACGAAAAATCATCGAATTTAGCAATATTTTGACGTTTATCATCCCCTTTTCCTTCATGTGATTTAAACAAAATATAATCGAATTAGGCAATATTTTGCCGTTTTCCACGTTTTTGTGAATTTTCAGTCCATGGGTTTTAATTCATACATATACGATAAAAATGATGCAAACATATAATTGATTAGATAATAACCTTAAATACTTCATTTTCAATCAACTATTTCTTTCTCGTTAAAATACTGAGTAAGATATTGAAAGGGGGGAGAAGTTCTGATTTTATCGCATATATCGACGTTTCAGCCGGAATAGAGCGGTTTTCGTGTACATCTTCCATCGGTAATATAAACGGAAAATCAGGAACATTTTAGTTAATTCTAATGAAAACACATTGATTTTTATCATTTGTATTGGAAACAACATTGTCATATGTCTTTTCTTGGATCTAAATAATACGAAACCTCGCTCTATGATTTGAAGGTAAAATCCTCAAATATGGTAAAATAGTAACTTTTTCACGTTAATCATATAGTTTGATATTACGCAAATATATTCATTTTTACCAATATTCCGATACTATTTCATGCAGTATCACGATATGTGATTTGCCCTTCAAATCTCAGAATTTCGCGTAATATTGCATTTTAAGCAAGTTTTCTTGCATTTTGTTTCGTACGAAAAATCATTGAATTTAGCAATATTTTGACGTTTATCATCCCCTTTTCCTTCATGTGATTTAAACAAAATATCATCGAATTAGGCAATATTTGCCGTTTTCCACGTTTTGTGAATTTTCAGTCCATGGGTATTAATTCATATATATACGATAAAAATGATGCAAACACATAATTGATTAGATAATAACCTTAAATACTTCATTTTCAATCATCTATTTGTTTCTCGTTAAAATACTGAGTAAGATATTGAAAAGGGGAGAAGTTCGGTTTTTATTGCATATATCGACGTTTCAGCCGGATTAGAGCGGTTTTACGTGTACATCTTCGCTCGTTAATATAAACGGAAAATCAAGAACATTTTAGTTATTTCTAATGAAAACACATTGTTTTTTATCATTTGAATTGGAAACAACATTGTCATATGTCTTTTCTTGGATCTAAATAATACGAAACCTCGCTCTATGATTTGAAGTTAAAATCCTCAAATATGGTAATATAGTGACTTTTTCACGTTTTTCATGTAGTTTGATATTACGTAAATATATTAATTTTTACTAATATTTCGATACTATTTCATGTAGTATCACGATATGTGATTTGGCCTTCAAATCTCAGAATTTCGCATAATATTGCATTTTAAGCAAGTTTTCTTGCATTTTGTTTCGTACGAAAAATCATCGAATTTAGCAATATTTTGACGTTTATCATCCCCTTTTCCTTCATGTGATTTAAACAAAATATAATCGAATTAGGCAATACTTTGCCGTTTTCCACGTTTTGTGAATTTTCAGTCCATGGGTTTTAATTCATACATATACGATAAAAATGATGCAAACACATAATTGATTAGATAATAACCTTAAATACTTAATTTTCAATCAACTATTTCTTTCTCGTTAAAATACTGAGTAAGATATTGAAAGGGGGGGAGAAGTTCTGATTTTATCGCATATATCGACGTTTCAGCCGGAATAGAGCGGTTTTCGTGTACATCTTCCATCGGTAATATAAACGGAAAATCAGGAACATTTTAGTTAATTCTAATGAAAACACATTGATTTTTATCATTTGTATTGGAAACAACATTGTCATATGTCTTTTCTTGGATCTAAATAATACGAAACCTCGCTCTATGATTTGAAGGTAAAATCCTCAAATATGGTAAAATAGTAACTTTTTCACGTTAATCATATAGTTTGATATTACGCAAATATATTCATTTTTACCAATATTCCGATACTATTTCATGTAGTATCACGATATGTGATTTGCCCTTCAAATCTCAGAATTTCGCGTAATATTGCATTTTAAGCAAGTTTTCTTGCATTTTGTTTCGTACGAAAAATCATTGAATTTAGCAATATTTAGACGTTTATCATCCCCTTTTCCTTCATGTGATTTAAACAAAATATCATCGAATTAGGCAATATTTTGTAGTTTTCCACGTTTTTGTGAATTTTCAGTCATGGGTATTAATTCATATATATACGATAAAAATGATGCAAACACATAATTGATTAGATAATAACCTTAAATACTTCATTTTCAATCATCTATTTGTTTCTCGTTAAAATACTGAGTAAGATATTGAAAAGGGGAGAAATTCGGTTTTTATTGCATATATCGACGTTTCAGCCGGATTAGAGCGGTTTTACGTGTACATCTTCGCTCGTTAATATAACGGAAAATCAAGAACATTTTAGTTATTTCTAATGAAAACACATTGTTTTTTTATCATTTGTATTGGAAACAACATTGTCATATGTCTTTTCTTGGATCTAAATAATACGAAACCTCGCTCTATGATTTGAAGTTAAAATCCTCAAATATGGTTATATAGTGACTTTTTTCACGTTTTTCATGTAGTTTGATATTACGTAAATATATTCATTTTTACCAATATTTCGATACTATTTCATGTAGTATCACGATATGTGATTTGGCCTTCAAATCTCAGAATTTAGCACAATATTGCATTTTAAGCAAGTTTTCTTGCATTTTGTTTCGTACGAAAAATCATCGAATATAGCAATATTTTTACGTTTATCATTTCCTCTTCCTTCATGTGATTTAAACAAAATATCATCGAATTAGGCAATATTTTGCCGTTTTCCACGTTTTGTGAATTTTCAGTCCATGGGTATTAATTCATATATATACGATAAAAATGATACAAACACATAATTGATTAGATAATAACCTTAAATACTTCATTTTCAATCAACTATTTGTTTCTCGTAAAAATACTGAGTAAGATATTGAAAAGGGGAGAAGATCTGTTTTTATTGCATATATCGACGTTTCAGCCGGAATAGAGCGATTTTCGTGTTCATCTTCCATCGGTAATATAAACGGAAAACCAGGGACATTTTAGTTAATTCTAATGAAAACACTTTGATTTTTATCATTTGTATTGGAAACAACATTGTCATATGTCTTTTCTTGGATCCAAATAATACGAAACCTCGCTCTATGATTTAAAGTTAAAATCCTCAAATGGTTAAATAGTGACTTTTTCACGTTTTTCATGTAGTTTGATATTACGTAAATATATTCATTTTTACCATTATTTCGATACTATTTCATGTATTATCACGATAGTGATTTGGCCTTGAAATCTCAGAATTTCGCATAATATTGCATTTTAAGCAAGTTTCTTGCATTTTGTTTCGTACGAAAAATCATCGAATTTAGCAATATTTTGACGTTTATCATCCCTTTTCCTTCATGTGATTTAAACAAAATATTATCGAATTAGGCAATATTTTGCCTAATATATTAGAATTATATATTAGAATTATTATATTAGAATTAGGCAATATTTGCCGTTTTCCACGTTTTTGTGAATTTCAGTCCATGGGTTTTAATTCATACATATACGATAAAAATTATGCAAACACATAATTGATTAGATAATAACCTTAAATACTTCATTTTCAATCAACTATTTCTTTCTCGTTAAAATACTGAGTAAGATATTGAAAGGGGGAGAATTCTGATTTTATTGCATATATCGACGTTTCAGCCGGAATAGAGCGGTTTTCGTGTACATCTTCCATCGGTAATATAAACGGAAAATCAGGAACATTTTAGTTAATTCTAATGAAAACACATTGATTTTTATAATTTGTATTGGAAACAACATTGTCATATGTCTTTTCTTGGATCTAAATAATACGAAACCTCGCTCTATGATTTGAAGGTAAAATCCTCAATATGGTAAAATAGTAACTTTTTCACGTTAATCATGTAGTTTGATATTACGCAAATATATTCATTTTTACCAATATTCCGATACTATTTCATGTAGTATCACGATATGTGATTTGCCCTTCAAATCTCAGAATTTCGCGTAATATTGCATTTTAAGCAAGTTTTCTTGCATTTTGTTTCGTACGAAAAATCATTGAATTTAGCAATATTTTGACGTTTATCATCCCTTTTCCTTCATGTGATTTAAACAAAATATCATCGAATTAGGCAATATTTTGCCGTTTTCCACGTTTTTGTGAATTTTCAGTCCATGGTATTAATTCATATATATACGATAAAAATGATGCAAACACATAATTGATTAGATAATAACCTTAAATACTTCATTTTCAATCATCTATTTGTTTCTCGTTAAAATACTGAGTAAGATATTGAAAAGGGGAGAAGTTCGGTTTTATTGCATATATCGACGTTTCAGCCGATTTAGAGCGGTTTTACGTGTACATCTTCGCTCGTTAATATAAACGGAAAATCAGAACATTTTAGTTATTTCTAATGAAAACACATTGTTTTTTATCATTTGTATTGGAAACAACATTGTCATATGTCTTTTCTTGGATCTAAATATACGAAACCTCGCTCTATGATTTGAAGTTAAAATCCTCAAATATGGTAATATAGTGACTTTTTCACGTTTTTCATGTAGTTTGATATTACGTAAATATATTCATTTTTACCATATTTCGATACTATTTCATGTAGTATCACGATATGTGATTTGCCTTCAAATCTCAGAATTTAGCATAATTTGCATTTTAAGCAAGTTTTCTTGCATTTTGTTTCGTACGAAAAATCATCGAATATAGCAATATTTTTACGTTTATCATTTCCTTTTCCTTCATGTGATTTAAACAAAATATCATCGAATTAGGCAATATTTTGCCGTTTTCCACGTTTTTGTGAATTTCAGTCCATGGGTATTATTCATATATATACGATAAAAATGATACAAACACATAATTGATTAGATATAACCTTAAATACTTCATTTTCAATCAACTATTTGTTCTCGTAAAATACTGAGTAAGATATTGAAAAGGGGAGAAGATCTGTTTTTATTGCTATATCGACGTTTCAGCCGGAATAGAGCGATTTTCGTGTTCATCTTCCATCGGTATATAAACGGAAAACCAGGGACATTTTAGTTTAATTCTAATGAAAACACTTTGATTTTTATCATTTGTATTGGAAACAACATTGTCATATGTCTTTTCTTGGATCCAAATAATACGAAACCTCGCTCTATGATTTAAAGTTAAAATCCTCAAATATGGTTAAATAGTGACTTTTTCCACGTTTTTTCATGTAGTTTGATATTACGTAAATATATTCATTTTTACCATTATTTCGATACTATTTCATGTATTATCACGATATGTGATTTGGCCTTCAAATCTCAGAATTTCGCATAATATTGCATTTTAAGCAAGTTTTCTTGCATTTTGTTTCGTACGAAAAATCATCGAATTTAGCAATATTTTGACGTTTATCATCCCCTTTTCCTTCATGTGATTTAAACAAAATATCATCGAATTAGGCAATATTTTGCCGTTTCCACGTTTTGTGAATTTTCAGTCCATGGCTTTTAATTCATACATATACGATAAAAATGATGCAAACACATAATTGATTAGATAATACCTTAAATACTTCATTTTCAATCAACTATTTCTTTTTCTCGTTAAAATACTGAGTAAGATATTGAAAGGGGGGAGAAGTTCTGATTTTATTGCATATATCGACGTTTCAGCCGGAATAGAGCGGTTTTCGTGTACATCTTCCATCGGTAATATAACGGAAAATCAGGAACATTTTAGTTAATTCTAATGAAAACACATTGATTTTTATCATTTGTATTGGAAACAACATTGTCATATGTCTTTTCTTGGATCTAAACAATACGAAACCTCGCTCTATGATTTGAAGGTAAAATCCTCAAATATGTAAAATAGTAACTTTTTCACGTTAATCATGTAGTTTGATATTACGCAAATATATTCATTTTTACCAATACTCCGATACTATTTCATGTAGTGTCACGATATGTGATTTGCCCTTCAAATCTCAGAATTTCGCGTAATATTGCATTTTAAGCAATTTTTCTTGCATTTTTGTTCGTACGAAAAATCATTGAATTTAGCATATTTTTGACGTTTATCATCCCCTTTTCCTCATGTGATTTAAACAAAATATCATCGAATTAGGCAATATTTTGCCGTTTTCCACGTTTTTTGTGAATTTCAGTCCATGGGTATTAATTCATATATATACGATAAAAATGATGCAAACACATAATTGATTAGATAATAACCTTAAATACTTCATTTTCAATCATCTATTTGTTTCTCGTTAAAATACTGAGTAAGATATTGAAAAGGGGGAAAGTTCGGTTTTTATTGCATATATCGACGTTTCAGCCGGATTAGAGCGGTTTTACGTGTACATCTTCGCTCGTTAATATAAACGGAAAATCAAGAACATTTTAGTTATTTCTAATGAAAACACATTGTTTTTTATCATTTGAATGGAAACAACATTGTCATATGTCTTTTCTTGGATCTAAATAATACGAAACTCGCTCTATGATTTGAAGTTAAAATCCTCAAATATGGTAATATAGTGACTTTTTCACGTTTTTCATGTAGTTTGATATTACGTAAATATTAATTTTTACCAATATTTCGATACTATTTCATGTAGTATCACGATATGTGATTTGCCTTCAAATCTCAGAATTTAGCATAATATTGCATTTTAAGCAAGTTTTCTTGCATTTTGTTTCGTACGAAAAATCATCGAATATAGCAATATTTTTACGTTTATCATTTCCTTTTCCTTCATGTGATTTACACAAAATATCATCGAATTAGGCAATATTTTGCCGTTTTCCACGTTTTTGTGAATTTTCAGTCCATGGGTATTAATTCATATATATACGATAAAAATGATACAAACATAATTGATTAGATAATAACCTTAAATACTTCATTTTCAATCAACTATTTGTTTCTCGTAAAAATACTGAGTAAGATATTGAAAAGGGGAGAAGATCTGTTTTTATTGCTATATCGACGTTTCAGCGGAATAGAGCGATTTTCGTGTTCATCTTCCATCGGTAATATAAACGGAAAACCAGGACATTTTAGTTAATTCTAATGAAAACACTTTGATTTTTATCATTTGTATTGGAAACAACATTGTCATATGTCTTTTCTTGGATCCAAATAATACGAAACCTCGCTCTATGATTTAAAGTTAAAATCCTCAAATATGGTTAAATAGTGACTTTTTTCACGTTTTCATGTAGTTTGATATTACGTAAATATATTCATTTTTACCATTATTTCGATACTATTTCATGTATTATCACGATATGTGATTGGCCTTCAAATCTCAGAATTTCGCATAATATTGCATTTTAAGCAAGTTTTCTTGCATTTGTTTCGTACGAAAAATCATCGAATTTAGCAATATTTTGACGTTTATCATCCCTTTTCCTTCATGTGATTTAAACAAAATATAATCGAATTAGGCAATATTTTGCCGTTTTCCACGTTTTTGTGAATTTTCAGTCCATGGGTTTTAATTCATACATATACGATAAAAATGATGCAAACATATAATTGATTAGATAATAACCTTAAATACTTCATTTTCAATCAACTATTTCTTTCTCGTTAAAATACTGAGTAAG
>NC_091187.1:36184338-36236308 GCF_040958095.1 Procambarus clarkii | reverse complement strand
CCAATATTCGATACTATTTCATGTAGTATCACGATATGTGATTTGGCCTTCAAATCTCAGAATTTCGCATAATATCGCATTTTAGCAAGTTTTCTTGCATTTGTTTCGTACGAAAAATCATCGAATTTAGCAATATTTTAACGTTTATCATCTCCTTTTCCTTCATGTGATTTAAACAAAATATCATCGAATTAGGCAATATTTTGCCGTTTTCCACGTTTTGTGAATTTTCCGTCCATGGGTATTAATTCATATATATACGATAAAAATGATGCAAACACATAATTGATTAGATAATAACCTTAAATACTTCATTTTCAATCATCTATTGTTTTTCGTTAAAATACTGAGTAAGATATTGAAAAGGGGAGAAGTTCTTTTTATTGCATATATCGACGTTTCAGCCGGATTAGAGCGGTTTTACGTGTACATCTTCCCTCGTAATATAAACGGAAAATCAAGAACATTATAGTTAATTCTAATGAAAACACATTGTTTTTTATCATTTGTATTGGAAACAACATCATGTCTTTTCTTGGAACTAAATAATACGAAACCTCGCTCTATGATTTGAAGTTAAAATCCTCAAATATGGATATAGTGATTTTTTCACGTTTTCATGTAGTTTGATATTACGTAAATATATTCATTTTTACCAATATTTCGATACTATTTCATGTAGTATCACGATATGTGATTTGGCCTTCAAATCTCAGAATTTCGCATAATATTGCATTTTAAGCAAGTTTTCTTGCATTTTGCTTCGTACGAAAAATCATCGAATTTAGCAATATTTTAACGTTTATCATCTCCTTTTCCTTCATGTGATTTAAACAAAATATCATCGAATTAGGCAATATTTGCCGTTTTCCACGTTATTGTGAATTTTCAGTCCTGGATGTTAATTCATATTAATATACGATAAAAATGATGCAAACACATAATTGATTAGAAAATAACCTTAAATACTTCATTTTCAATCATCTATTAGTTTCTCAGTAAAATACTGAGTAAGATATTGAAAAGGGCAGAAGTTCGGTTTTTATTGCATATATCGACGTTTCAGCCGGATTAGAGCGGTTTTACGTGTACATCTTCCCTCGTTAATATAAACGGAAAATCAAGAACATTTTAGTTATTCTAATGAAAACACATTGTTTTTATCATTTGTATTGGAAACAACATTGTCATATGTCTTTTCTTGGATCTAAATAATACGAAACCTCGCTCTATGATTTGAAGTTAAAATCCTCAAATATGGTTATATAGTGACTTTTTTCACGTTTTTCATGTATTTGATATTACGTAAATATATTCATTTTTACCAATATTTCGATACTATTTCATGTAGTATCACGATATGTGATTTGGCCTTCAAATCTCAGAATTTCGCATAATATCGCATTTAAGCAAGTTTTTTGCATTTTGTTTCGTACGAAAAATCATCGAATTTAGCAATATTTTAACGTTTATCATCTCCTTTTCCTTCATGTGATTTAAACAAAATATCATCGAATTAGGCAAATTTTGCCGTTTTCCACGTTTTTGTGAATTTTCCGTCCATGGGTTTTAATTCATATATACGATAAAAATGATGCAAAACACAATTGATTAGATAATAACCTTAAATACTTCATTTTCAATCATCTATTTGTTTCTCGTTAAAATACTGAGTAAGATATTGAAAAGGGGAGAAGTTCTGTTTTATTGCATATATCGACGTTTCAGCCGGAATAGAGCGGTTTTCGTGTACATCTTCCATCGGTAATATAAACGGAAAATCAGGAACATTTTAGTTAATTCTAATGAAAACACTTGATTTTTATCATTTGTATTGGAAACAACATTGTCATATGTCTTTTCTTGGATCTAAATAATACGAAACCTCGCTCTATGATTTAAGTTAAAATCCTCAAATATGGTTAAATAGTGACTTTTTCACGTTTTCATGTAGTTTGATATTACGTAAATATATTCATTTTTACCAATATTCGATACTATTTCATGTAGTATCACGATATGTGATTTGGCCTTCAAATCTCAGAATTTCGCATAATATTGCATTTTAAGCAAGTTTTCTTGCATTTTGTTTCGTACGAAAAATCATCGAATATAGCAATATTTTGACGTTTATCATCCTTTTCCTTCATGTGATTTAAACAAAATATCATCGAATTAGGCAATATTTTGCCGTTTTCCACGTTTTGTGAATTTTCCGTCCATGGGTTTAATTCATATATATACGATAAAAATGATGCAAACACATAATTGATTAGATAATAACCTTAAATACTTCATTTTCAATCACTATTTCTTTCTCGTTAAAATACTGAGTAAGATATTGAAAAGGGGAGAAGTTCTGTTTTATTGCATATATCGACGTTTCAGCCGGAATAGAGCGGTTTTCGTGTACATCTTATCGGTAATATAAACGGAAAATCGGAACATTTTAGTTAATTCTAATGAAAACACATTGATTTTTATCATTTGTATTGGAAACAACATTGTCATATGTCTTTTCTTGGATCAAATAATACGAAACCTCGCTCTATGATTTGAAGTAAAATCCTCAAATATGGTTAAATAGTGATTTTTCACGTTTTCATGTAGTTTGATATTACGTAAATATATTCATTTTTACCAATATTTCGATACTATTTCATGTAGTATCACGATATGTGATTTGGCCTTCAAATCTCAGAATTTCGCATAATATGCATTTTAAGCAAGTTTTCTTGCATTTTGTTTCGTACGAAAAATCATCGAATTTAGCAATATTTTAACGTTTATCATCTCCTTTTCCTTCATGTGATTTAAACAAAATATCATCGAATTAGGCAATATTTTGCCGTTTTCCACGTTTTTGTGAATTTTCCGTCCATGGGTATTAATTCATATATATACGATAAAAATGATGCAAACACATAATTGATTAGATAATAACCTTAAATACTTCATTTTCAATCATCTATTTGTTTCTAGTTAAAATACTGAGTAAGATATTGAAAAGGGGAGAAGTTCGGTTTTTATTGCATATATCGACGTTTCAGCCGGATTAGAGCGGTTTTACGTGTACATCTTCCTCGTTAATATAAACGGAAAATCAAGAACATTTTAGTTAATTCTAATGAAAACACATTGTTTTTTATCATTTGTATTGGAAACAACATTGTCATATGTCTTTTCTTGGATCTAAATAATACGAAACCTCGCTCTATGATTTGAAGTTAAAATCCTCAAATATGGTATATAGTGACTTTTTTCACGTTTTTCATGTAGTTTGATATTACGTAAATATATTCATTTTTACCAATATTTCGATACTATTTCATGTAGTATCACGATATGTGATTTGGCCTTCAAATCTCAGAATTTCGCATAATATTGCATTTTAAGCAAGTTTTCTTGCATTTTGTTTCGTACGAAAAATCATCGAATTTAGCATATTTTAACGTTTATCATCTCCTTTTCCTTCATGTGATTTAAACAAAATATCATCGAATTAGGCAATATTTTGCCGTTTTCCACGTTTGTGAATTTTCAGTCCATGGGTTATTCATATATATATATACGATAAAAATGATGCAAACACATAATTGATTAGAAATAACCTTAAATACTTCATTTTCAATCATCTATTGTTTCTCGTAAAATACTGAGTAAGATATTGAAAAGGGAGAAGTTCGGTTTTATTGCATATATCGACGTTTCAGCCGGATTAGAGCGGTTTTACGTGTACATCTTCCCTCGTTAATATAAACGGAAAATCAAGAACATTTTAGTTATTCTAATGAAAACACATTGTTTTTATCATTTGTATTGGAAACAACATTGTCATATGTCTTTTCTTGGATCTAAATAATACGAAACCTCGCTCTATGATTTGAAGTTAAAATCCTCAAATATGGTTATATAGTGACTTTTTTCACGTTTTCATGTAGTTTGATATTACGTAAATATATTCATTTTTACCAATATTTCGATACTATTTCATGTAGTATCACGATATGTGATTTGGCCTTCAAATCTCAGAATTTCGCATAATATTGCATTTAAGCAAGTTTTTTGCATTTTGTTTCGTACGAAAAATCATCGAATTTAGCAATATTTTAACGTTTATCATCTCCTTTTCCTTCATGTGATTTAAACAAAATATCATCGAATTAGGCAATATTTTGCCGTTTTCCACGTTTTTGTGAATTTTCAGTCCATGGGTTTAATTCATATATACGATAAAAATGATGCAAACACATAATTGATTAGATAATAACCTTAAATACTTCATTTTCAATCATCTATTGTTCTCGTTAAAATACGAGTAAGATATTGAAAAGGGGAGAAGTTCTGTTTTTATTGCATATATCGACGTTTCAGCCGGAATAGAGCGTTTTCGTGTACATCTTCCATCGGTAATATAAACGGAAAATCAGGAACATTTTAGTTAATTCTAATGAAAACACATTGATTTTTATCATTTGTATTGGAAACAACATTGTCATATGTCTTTTCTTGGATCAAATAATACGAAACCTCGCTCTATGATTTGAAGTTAAAATCCTCAAATATGGTTAAATAGTGACTTTTTCACGTTTTTCATGTAGTTTGATATTACGTAAATATATTCATTTTTACCAATTATTTCGATACTATTTCATGTAGTATCACGATATGTGATTTGGCCTTCAAATCTCAGAATTTCGCATAATATTGCATTTTAAGCAAGTTTTCTTGCATTTTGTTTCGTACGAAAAATCATCGAATATAGCAATATTTTGACGTTTATCATCCCTTTTCCTTCATGTGATTTAAACAAAATATCATCGAATTAGGCAATATTTTGCCGTTTTCCACGTTTTTGTGAATTTTCGTCCATGGGTTTAATTCATATATATACGATAAAAATGATGCAAACACATAATTGATTAGATAATAACCTTAAATACTTCATTTTCAATCATCTATTTTTTCTCGTTAAAATACTGAGTAAGATATTGAAAAGGGGAGAAGTTCTGTTTTTATTGCATATATCGACGTTTCAGCCGGAATAGAGCGGTTTTCGTGTACATCTTCCATCGTAATATAAACGGAAAATCAGGAACATTTTAGTTAATTCTAATGAAAACACATTGATTTTTATCATTTGTATTGGAAACAACATTGTCATATGTTTTTCTTGGACAAATAATACGAAACCTCGCTCTATGATTTGAAGGTAAAATCCTCAAATATGGTAAAATAGTGACTTTTTCACGTTAATCATGTAGTTTGATATTACGCAAATATATTCATTTTTACCAATATTTCGATACTATTTCATGTAGTATCACGATATGTGATTTGGCCTTCAAATCTCAGAATTTCGCATAATATCGCATTTTAAGCAAGTTTTCTTGCATTTTGTTTCGTACGAAAAATCATCGAATTTAGCAATATTTTAACGTTTATCATCTCCTTTTCCTTCATGTGATTTAAACAAAATATCATCGAATTAGGCAATATTTTGCCGTTTTCCACGTTTTTGTGAATTTTCCGTCCATGGGTATTAATTCATATATATACGATAAAAATGATGCAAACACATAATTGATTAGATAATAACCTTAAATACTTCATTTTCAATCATCTATTTGTTTCTAGTTAAAATACTGAGTAAGATATTGAAAAGGGGAGAAGTTCTTTTTATTGCATATATCGACGTTTCAGCCGGATAGAGCGGTTTTACGTGTACATCTTCCCTCGTTAATATAAACGGAAAATCAAGAACATTTTAGTTATTTCTAATGAAAACACATTGTTTTTTATCATTTGTATTGGAAACAACATTGTCATATGTCTTTTCTTGGATCTAAATAATACGAAACCTCGCTTTATGATTTGAAGTTAAAATCCTCAAATATGGTTATATAGTGACTTTTTTCACGTTTTTCATGTAGTTTGATATTACGTAAATATATTCATTTTTACCAATATTTCGATACTATTTCATGTAGTATCACGATATGTGATTTGGCCTTCAAATATCAGAATTTCGCATAATATTGCATTTTAAGAAAGTTTTCTTGCATTTTGCTTCGTACGAAAAATCATCGAATTTAGCAATATTTTAACGTTTATCATCTCCTTTTCCTTCATGTGATTTAAACAAAATATCATCGAATTAGGCAATATTTTGCCGTTTTCCACGTTATTGTGAATTTTCAGTCCTTGGATGTTAATTCATATATATATACGATAAAAATGATGCAAACACATAATTGATTAGAAAATAACCTTAAATACTTCATTTTCAATCATCTATTAGTTTCTCAGTAAAATACTGAGTAAGATATTGAAAAGGGCAGAAGTTCGGTTTTTATTGCATATATCGACGTTTCAGCCGGATTAGAGCGGTTTTACGTGTACATCTTCCTCGTTAATATAAACGGAAAATCAAGAACATTTTAGTTATTTCTAATGAAAACACATTGTTTTTTATCATTTGTATTGGAAACAACATTGTCATATGTCTTTTCTTGGATCTAAATAATACGAAACCTCGCTCTATGATTTGAAGTTAAAATCCTCAAATATGGTTATATAGTGACTTTTTTCACGTTTTTCATGTAGTTTGATATTACGTAAATATATTCATTTTTACCAATATTTCGATACTATTTCATGTAGTATCACGATATGTGATTTGGCCTTCAAATCTCAGAATTTCGCATAAATTGCATTTTAAGCAAGTTTTCTTGCATTTTGTTTCGTACGAAAAATCATCGAATTTAGCAATATTTTAACGTTTATCATCCCTTTTCCTTCATGTGATTTAAACAAAATATCATCGAATTAGGCAATATTTTGCCGTTTTCCACGTTTTGTGAATTTTCCGTCCATGGGTTTTAATTCATATATATACGATAAAAATGATGCAAACACATAATTGATTAGATAATAACCTTAAATACTTCATTTTCAATCAACTATTTCTTTCTCGTTAAAATACTGAGTAAGATATTGAAAAGGGGAGAAGTTCTGATTTTATTGCATATATCGACGTTTCAGCCGGAATAGAGCGGTTTTCGTGTACATCTTTATCGGTAATATAAACGGAAAATCGGTAACATTTTAGTTAATTTCTAATGAAAACACATTGATTTTTTATCATTTGTATTGGAAACAACATTGTTCATATGTCTTTTCTTGAATCCTAAATAATACGAAACCTCGCTCTATGATTTGAAGGTAAAATCCTCAAATATGGTAAATATAGTAACTTTTTTTCACGTTAATCATGTAGTTTGATATTACGCAAATATATCATTTTTACCAATATTTCGATTACTATTTCATGTAGTATCACTATATGTGATTTGGTCCTTCAAATATCAGAAATTTCGCATAATATTCGCATTTTAAGCAAGTTTTCTTGCATTTTGTTTCGTACGAAAACTCATCGAATTTAGCAATATTTTAACGTTTATCATCTCCTTTTCCTTCATGTGATTTAAACAAAATATCATCGAAATTAGGCAATATTTTGCCGTTTTCCACGTTATTGTGAATTTTCAGTCCTTGGTATGTTAATTCATATATATATACGATAAAATGATGCAAACACATAATTGATTAGATAATAACCTTAATACTCCATTTTCAATCATCTATTAGTTTCTCAGTAAAATACTGAGTAAGATATTGAAAAGGGCAGAAGTTCGGTTTTATTGCATATATCGACGTTTCAGCCGGATTAGAGCGGTTTTACGTGTACATCTTCCATCGTTAATATAAACGGAAAATCAAGAACATTTTAGTTATTTCTAATTGAAAACACATTGTTTTTTATCATTTGTATTGGAAACAACATTGTCATATGTCTTTTCTTGGATCTAAATAATACGAAACCTCGCTCTATGATTTGAAGTTAAAATCCTCAAATATGGTTATATAGTGACTTTTTTTCACGTTTTTCATGTAGTTTGATATTACGTAAATATATTCATTTTTACCAATATTTCGATACTATTTCATGTAGTATCACGATATGTGATTTGGCCTTCAAATCTCAGAATTTCGCATAATATCTGCATTTCAAGCAAGTTTTTCTTGCATTTTGATTCGTACGAACAAATCATCGAATTTAGCAATATTTTAACGTTTATCATCTCCTTTTCCTTCATGTGATTTAACAAATATCATCGAATTAGGCAATATTTTGCCGTTTTCCACGTTATTGTGAATTTTCCGTCCATGGGATTTTAATTCAATATATACGAATAAAAATGATGCAAACACATAATTGATTAGATAATAACCTTTAAATACTTCATTTTCAATCATCTATTAGTTTCTCAGTTAAAATACCTGAGTAGATTATTGAAAAGGGCATGAAGTTCTGTTTTTATTGCATATATCGACGTTTCAGCCGGAATAGAGCGGATTTTCGTGTACATCTTCCATCGTTAATATAAACGGAAAACCAGAACATTTTAGTTAATTCTAATGAAAACACATTTGATTTTTATCATTTGTATTGGAAACAACATTGTCATATGTCTTTTCTTGGATCCAAATAATACGAACCTCGCTCTATGATTTAAGTTAAAATCCTCAAATATGGTTAATAGTGACTTTTTTTCACGTTTTCATGTAGTTTGATATTACGTAAATATATTCATTTTTACCATTATTTCGATACTATTTCATGTAGTATCACGATATGTGATTTGGCCTTCAAATCTCAGAATTTCGCATAATATTGCATTTTTAAGCAAGTTTCTTGCATTTTGTTTCGTACGAAAAATCATCGAATATAGCAATATTTTGACGTTTATCATCCCCTTTTCCTTCATGTGATTTAAACAAAATATCATCGAATTAGGCAATATTTTTGCCGTTTTCCACGTTTTGTGAATTTTCAGCCCATGGGTAGAAAAGACATATGATTCATATATATACGATAAAAATGATGCAAACACATAATTGATTAGAAAATAACCTTAAATACTTCATTTTCAATCATCTATTTGTTTCTAGTTAAAATACTGAGTAAGATATTGAAAAGGGGAGAAGTTCTGTTTTTATTGCATGCATTTATTGTACGTTTCAGCTGGAATTGAGCGGTTTTACGTGTTTTATCTTCCATCAGTAATATAAACGGAAAATCAGGAACATTTTAGTTAATTCTAATGAAAACACATTGATTTTTATCATTCGTATTGGAAACAACATTGACATATGTCTTTTCTTGGATCTAAATAATACGAAACCTCGCTCTATGATTTGAAGGTAAAATCCTCAAATATGGTAAAATAGTAACTTTTTCCCGTTAATCATGTAGTTTGATATTACGCAAATATATTCATTTTTACCAATATTTCGATACTATTTCATGTAGTATCACGATATGTGATTTGGCCTTCAAATCTCAGAATTTCGCATAATATCGCATTTTAAGCCAGTTTTTTTTGCATTTTGTTTCGTACGAAAAATCATCGAATTTAGCAATATTTTAACGTTTATCATCTCCTTTTCCTTCATGTGATTTTAAACAAAAATATCATCGAATTAGGAAAAATTTTGCCGTTTTCCACGTTTTTGTGAATTTTCCGTCCATGGGTTTTAATTCATATATATACGATAAAAATGATGCAAACACATAATTGATTAGATAATAACCTTAAATACTTCATTTTCAATCAACTATTTCTTTCTCGTTAAAATACTGAGTAGATATTGAAAAGGGGAAGAAGTTCTGATTTTATTAGCATATATCGACGTTTTCAGCCGGAATAGAGCGGTTTTCGTGTACATCTTCTATCGGTAATATAAACGGAAAATCAGGTAACATTTTAGTTAATTCTAATGAAAACACATTGATTTTTTATCATTTGTATTGGAAACAACATTGTCATATTGTCTTTCTTGGAACCAAATAATACGAAACCTCGCTCTATGATTTGAAGGTAAAATCCTCAAATATGGTAAAATAGTAACTTTTTCACGTTAATCATGTAGTTTGATATTACGCAAATATATTCATTTTTACCAATATTTCGATACTATTTCATGTAGTATCACTATATGTGATTTGGCCTTCAAATCTTCAGAATTTCGCATAATATCGCATTTTAAGCAAGTTTTCTTGCATTTTGTTTCGTACGAAAAATCATCGAATTTAGCAATATTTTAACGTTTATATCTCCTTTTCCTTCATGTGATTTAAACAAAATATCATCGAAATAGGCAATATTTTGCCGTTTTCCACGTTTTGTGAATTTTCCGTCCATGGGTATTAATTCATATATATACGATAAAAATGATGCAAACACATAATTGATTAGATAATAACCTTAAATACTTCATTTTCAATCATCTATTTGTTCTAGTTAAAATGCTGAGTAAGATATTGAAAAGGGGAGAAGTTCGGTTTTTATTGCATATATCGACGTTTCAGCCGGATTAGAGCGGTTTTACGTGTACATCTTCCCTCGTTAATATAAACGGAAAATCAAGAACATTTTAGTTATTTCTAATGAAAACACATTGTTTTTTATCATTTGTATTGGAAACAACATTGTCATATGTCTTTTCTTGGATCTAAATAATACGAAACCTCGCTTATGATTTGAAGTTAAAATCCTCAAATATGGTTATATAGTGACTTTTTTTTCACGTTTTTCATGTAGTTTGATATTACGTAAATATATTCATTTTTACCAATATTTCGATACTATTTCATGTAGTATCACGATATGTGATTTGGCCTTCAATATCAGAATTTCGCATAATATTGCATTTTAAGAAAGTTTTCTTGCATTTTGCTTCGTACGAAAAATCATCGAATTTAGCAATATTTTAACGTTTATCATCTCCTTTTCCTTCATGTGATTTAAACAAAATATCATCGAATTAGGCAATATTTTGCCGTTTTCCACGTTATTGTGAATTTTTCAGTCCTTGGATGTTAATTCATATATATATATACGATAAAAATGATGCAAACACATAATTGATTAGAAAATAACCTTAAATACTTCATTTTCAATCATCTATTAGTTTCTCAGTAAAATACTGAGTAAGATATTGAAAAGGGCAGAAGTTCGGTTTTTATTGCATATATCGACGTTTCAGCCGGATTAGAGCGGATTTTACGTGTACATCTTCCCTCGTTAATATAAACGGAAAATCAAGAACATTTTAGTTATTTCTAATGAAAACACATTGTTTTTATCATTTGTATTGGAAACAACATTGTCATATGTCTTTTCTTGGATCTAAATAATACGAAACCTCGCTCTATGATTTGAAGTTAAAATCCTCAAATATGGTTATATAGTGACTTTTTTCACGTTTTTCATGTAGTTTGATATTACGTAAATATATTCATTTTTACCATTATTTCGATACTATTTCATGTAGTATCACGATATGTGATTTGGCCTTCAAATCTCAGAATTTCGCATAATATTGCATTTTAAGCAAGTTTTCTTGCATTTTGTTTCGTACGAAAAAATCATCGAATATAGCAATATTTTGACGTTTATCATCCCCTTTTCCTTCATGTGATTTAAACAAAATATCATCGAATTAGGCAATATTTTGCCGTTTTCCACGTTTTTGTGAATTTTCAGCCCATGGGTAGAAAAGACATATGATTCATATATATACGATAAAAATGATGCAAACACATAATTGATTAGAAAATAACCTTAAATACTTCATTTTCAATCATCTATTTGTTTCTAGTTAAAATACTGAGTAAGATATTGAAAAGGGGAGAAGTTCTGTTTTTATTGCATGCATTTATTGTACGTTTCAGCTGGAATTGAGCGGTTTTACGTGTTTATCTTCCATCAGTAATATAAACGGAAAATCAGGAACATTTTAGTTAATTCTAATGAAAACACATTGATTTTTATCATTCGTATTGGAAACAACATTGACATATGTCTTTTCTTGGATCTAAATAATACGAAACCTCGCTCTATGATTTGAAGGTAAAATCCTCAAATATGGTAAAATAGTAACTTTTTCACGTTAATCATGTCGTTTGATATTACTCAAATATATTCATTTTTACCAATATTTCGATACTATTTCATGTAGTATCACGATATGTGATTTGGCCTTCAAATCTCAGAATTTCGCATAATATCGCATTTTAAGCAAGTTTTTTTGCATTTTGTTTCGTACGAAAAATCATCGAATTTAGCAATATTTTAACGTTTATCATCTCCTTTTCCTTCATGTGATTTAAACAAAATATCATCGAATTAGGAAAAATTTTGCCGTTTTCCACGTTTTTGTGAATTTTCCGTCCATGGGTTTTAATTCATATATATACGATAAAAATGATGCAAACACATAATTGATTAGATAATAACCTTAAATACTTCATTTTCAATCAACTATTTCTTTCTCGTTAAAATACTGAGTAAGATATTGAAAAGGGGAAGAAGTTCTGATTTTATTGCATATATCGACGTTTCAGCCGGAATAGAGCGGTTTTCGTGTACATCTTCTATCGGTAATATAAACGGAAAATCGGTAACATTTTAGTTAATTCTAATGAAAACACATTGATTTTTATCATTTGTATTGGAAACAACATTGTCATATGTCTTTTCTTGGAACCAAATAATACGAAACCTCGCTCTATGATTTGAAGGTAAAATCCTCAAATATGGTAAAATAGTAACTTTTTCACGTTAATCATGTAGTTTGATATTACGCAAATATATTCATTTTTACCAATATTTCGATACTATTTCATGTAGTATCACTATATGTGATTTGGTCTTCAAATCTCAGAATTTCGCATAATATCGCATTTTAAGCAAGTTTTCTTGCATTTTGTTTCGTACGAAAAATCATCGAATTTAGCAATATTTTAACGTTTATCATCTCCTTTTCCTTCATGTGATTTAAACAAAATATCATCGAAATAGGCAATATTTTGCCGTTTTCCACGTTTTTGTGAATTTTCCGTCCATGGGTATTAATTCATATATATACGATAAAAATGATGCAAACACATAATTGATTAGATAATAACCTTAAATACTTCATTTTCAATCATCTATTTGTTTCTAGTTAAAATACTGAGTAAGATATTGAAAAGGGAGAAGTTCGGTTTTTATTGCATATATCGACGTTTCAGCCGGATTAGAGCGGTTTTACGTGTACATCTTCCCTCGTTAATATAAACGGAAAATCAAGAACATTTTAGTTATTTCTAATGAAAACACATTGTTTTTTATCATTTGTATTGGAAACAACATTGTCATATGTCTTTTCTTGGATCTAAATAATACGAAACCTCGCTTTATGATTTGAAGTTAAAATCCTCAAATATGGTTATATAGTGACTTTTTTTTCACGTTTTTCATGTAGTTTGATATTACGTAAATATATTCATTTTTACCAATATTTCGATACTATTTCATGTAGTATCACGATATGTGATTTGGCCTTCAAATATCAGAATTTCGCATAATATTGCATTTTAAGAAAGTTTTCTTGCATTTTGCTTCGTACGAAAAATCATCGAATTTAGCAATATTTTAACGTTTATCATCTCCTTTTCCTTCATGTGATTTAAACAAAATATCATCGAATTAGGCAATATTTTGCCGTTTTCCACGTTATTGTGAATTTTCAGTCCTTGGATGTTAATTCATATATATATATACGATAAAAATGATGCAAACACATAATTGATTAGAAAATAACCTTAAATACTTCATTTTCAATCATCTATTAGTTTCTCAGTAAAATACTGAGTAAGATATTGAAAAGGGCAGAAGTTCGGTTTTATTGCATATATCGACGTTTCAGCCGGATTAGAGCGGTTTTACGTGTACATCTTCCCTCGTTAATATAAACGGAAAATCAAGAACATTTTAGTTATTTCTAATGAAAACACATTGTTTTTTATCATTTGTATTGGAAACAACATTGTCATATGTCTTTTCTTGGATCTAAATAATACGAAACCTCGCTCTATGATTTGAATTTAAAATCCTCAAATATGGTTATATAGTGACTTTTTTCACGTTTTTCATGTAGTTTTGATATTACGTAAATATATTCATTTTTACCAATATTTCGATACTATTTCATGTAGTATCACGATATGTGATTTGGCCTTCAAATCTCAGAATTTCGCATAATATCGCATTTCAAGCAAGTTTTTTTGCATTTGTTTCGTACGAAAAATCATCGAATTTAGAAATATTTTAACGTTTATCATCTCCTTTTCCTTCATGTGATTTAAACAAAATATCATCGAATTAGGCAATATTTTGCCGTTTTCCACGTTTTTGTGAATTTTCCGTCCATGGGTTTTAATTCATATATACGATAAAAATGATGCAAACACATAATTGATTAGATAATAACCTTAAATACTTCATTTTCAATCATCTATTTGTTTCTCGTTAAAATACCGAGTAAATTATTGAAAAGGGGAGAAGTTCTGTTTTTATTGCATATATCGACGTTTCAGCCGGAATAGAGCGATTTTCGTGTACATCTTCCATCGGTAATATAAACGGAAAACCAGGAACATTGTAGTTAATTCTAATGAAAACACTTTGATTTTTATCATTTGTATTGGAAACAACATTGTCATATGTCTTTTCTTGGATCCAAATAATACGAAACCTCGCTCTATGATTTAAAGTTAAAATCCTCAAATATGGTTAAATAGTGACTTTTTTCACGTTTTTCATGTAGTTTGATATTACGTAAATATATTCATTTTTACCATTATTTCGATACTATTTCATGTAGTATCACGATATGTGATTTGGCCTTCAAATCTCAGAATTTCGCATAATATTGCATTTTAAGCAAGTTTTCTTGCATTTTGTTTCGTACGAAAAATCATCGAATATAGCAATATTTTGACGTTTATCATCCCCTTTTCCTTCATGTGATTTAAACAAAATATCATCGAATTAGGCAATATTTTGCCGTTTTCCACGTTTTTGTGAATTTTCAGCCCATGGGTAGAAAAGACATATGATTCATATATATACGATAAAAATGATGCAAACACATAATTGATTAGAAAATAACCTTAAATACTTCATTTTCAATCATCTATTTGTTTCTAGTTAAAATACTGAGTAAGATATTGAAAAGGGGAGAAGTTCTGTTTTTATTGCATGCATTTATTGTACGTTTCAGCTGGAATTGAGCGGTTTTACGTGTTTATCTTCCATCAGTAATATAAACGGAAAATCAGGAACATTTTAGTTAATTCTTATGAAAACACATTGATTTTTATCATTCGTATTGGAAACAACATTGACATATGTCTTTTCTTGGATCTAAATAATACGAAACCTCGCTCTATGATTTGAAGGTAAAATCCTCAAATATGGTAAAATAGTAACTTTTCACGTTAATCATGTAGTTTGATATTACGCAAATATATTCATTTTTACCAATATTTCGATACTATTTCATGTAGTATCACGATATGTGATTTGGCCTTCAAATCTCAGAATTTCGCATAATATCGCATTTTAAGCAAGTTTTTTTGCATTTTGTTTCGTACGAAAAATCATCGAATTTAGCAATATTTTAACGTTTATCATCTCCTTTTCCTTCATGTGATTTAAACAAAATATCATCGAATTAGGAAAAATTTTGCCGTTTTCCACGTTTTTGTGAATTTTCCGTCCATGGGTTTTAATTCATATATATACGATAAAATGATGCAAACACATAATTGATTAGATAATAACCTTAAATACTTCATTTTCAATCAACTATTTCTTTCTCGTTAAAATACTGAGTAAGATATTGAAAAGGGGAAGAAGTTCTGATTTTATTGCATATATCGACGTTTCAGCCGGAATAGAGCGGTTTTCGTGTACATCTTCTATCGGTAATATAAACGGAAAATCGGTAACATTTTAGTTAATTCTAATGAAAACACATTGATTTTTATCATTTGTATTGGAAACAACATTGTCATATGTCTTTTCTTGGAACCAAATAATACGAAACCTCGCTCTATGATTTGAAGGTAAAATCCTCAAATATGGTAAAATAGTAACTTTTTCACGTTAATCATGTAGTTTGATATTACGCAAATATATTCATTTTTACCAATATTTCGATACTATTTCATGTAGTATCACTATATGTGATTTGGCCTTCAAATCTCAGAATTTCGCATAATATCGCATTTTAAGCAAGTTTTCTTGCATTTTGTTTCGTACGAAAAATCATCGAATTTAGCAATATTTTAACGTTTATCATCTCCTTTTCCTTCATGTGATTTAAACAAAATATCATCGAAATAGGCAATATTTTGCCGTTTTCCACGTTTTTGTGAATTTTCCGTCCATGGGTATTAAATTCATATATATACGATAAAAATGACGCAAACACATAATTGATTAGATAATAACCTTAAATACTTCATTTTCAATCATCTATTTGTTTCTAGTTAAAATGCTGAGTAAGATATTGAAAAGGGGAGAAGTTCGGTTTTTATTGCATATATCGACGTTTCAGCCGGATTAGAGCGGTTTTACGTGTACATCTTCCCTCGTTAATATAAACGGAAAATCAAGAACATTTTAGTTATTTCTAATGAAAACACATTGTTTTTTATCATTTGTATTGGAAACAACATTGTCATATGTCTTTTCTTGGATCTAAATAATACGAAACCTCGCTTTATGATTTGAAGTTAAAATCCTCAAATATGGTTATATAGTGACTTTTTTTCACGTTTTTCATGTAGTTTGATATTACGTAAATATATTCATTTTTACCAATATTTCGATACTATTTCATGTAGTATCACGATATGTGATTTGGCCTTCAAATATCAGAATTTCGCATAATATCGCATTTTAAGCAAGTTTTTTTGCATTTTGTTTCGTACGAAAAATCATCGAATTTAGCAATATTTTAACGTTTATCATCTCCTTTTCCTTCATGTGATTTAAACAAAATATCATCGAATTAGGCAAAATTTTGCCGTTTTCCACGTTTTTGTGAATTTTCCGTCCATGGGTTTTAATTCATATATATTCGATAAAAATGATGCAAACACATAATTGATTAGATAATAACCTTAAATACTTCATTTTCAATCACTATTTCTTTCTCGTTAAAATACTGAGTAAGATATTGAAAGGGGGGAGAAGTTCTGATTTTATTGCATATATCGACGTTTCAGCCGGAATAGAGCGGTTTTCGTGTACATCTTCCATCGGTAATATAAACGGAAAATCAGGAACATTTTAGTTAATTCTAATGAAAACACATTGATTTTTATCATTTGTATTGGAAACAACATTGTCATATGTCTTTTCTTGGAACTAAATAACACGAAACCTCGCTCTATGATTTGAAGGTAAAATCGTCAAATATGGTAAAATAGTAACTTTTTCACGTTAATCATGTAGTTTGATATTACGCAAATATATTCATTTTACCAATATTCCGATACTATTTCATGTAGTATCACGATATGTGATTTGCCCTTCAAATCGCAGAATTTCGCGTAATATTGCATTTTAAGCAAGTTTTCTTGCATTTTGTTTCGTACGAAAAATCATCGAATATAGCAATATTTTGACGTTTATCATCCCCTTTTTCTTCATGTTATTTAAACAAAATATCATCGAATTAGGCAATATTTTGCCGTTTTCCACGTTTTTGTGAATTTTCCGTCCATGGGTATTAATTCATATATATACGATAAAAATGATAAATTCGATGATTTTAGTACAAAAAAAATGCAAGAAAACTTGCTTAAAAATGCAAAATTTGCGAAATTCTGAGATATGACGGCCAAATCACATATCGTGAGAAAACATGAAGTATTATATTGGTAAAAACTAATATATATACGTAAAATCACACTACATGAATAACGTGAAAAAATTCACTATATTACCATATTTGAGGATTTTAACTTCAAATCTTAGAGCGAGGATTCGTATTATTTAGATTCAAGAAAAGACAATTGACATGGTTGTTTCCAATACAAATGATAAAAATCAATGTGTTTTCATTAGAATTAACTAAAATGTTCCTGATTTTCCGTTTATATTACCGATGGAAGATGTACACGTAAAACCGCTCTAATCCGGCTGAAACGTCAATAAAATAATGCAATATAATCATATTAAATAAAAAATAATGCAATAAATAATGCAAATAACTTCAATAAATAATAAATAAATAAATAATAAATAACAAATAACATAATAATAAATAATAAATAAATACAAATAACGTCAATAAACGTCAATAAATGCAATAAATAATGCAATAAAAACAGAACTTCTCCCCTTTTCAATATCTTACTCAGTATTTTAACGAGAAACAAATAGTTGATTGAAAATGAAGTGTTTAAGTTTAGTTTCTAATCAATTATGTGTTTGCATCATTTTTATCGTATATTTATTGAATTAATTGCAATAAACTGAAAACTCACAAAATCGTGGAAAAACAGCAAAATATAGCCTAATTAGATGATATTTTGTTTATATCACATATAGGAAAAGGGGATGATAGACGTCAAAATTTTGCTGAATTCGATGATTTTTAGTACGAAACAAAATGCAAGAAAACTTGCTTAAAATTCAATATTATGCAAAAATCTGAGATTTGAAGGCCAAATCACATATCGTGATACTACATGAAATAGTCTCGAAATATTGGTAAAAATGAATGTATTTACGTAATAACAAACTACATGAACGTGAGAAAAGTCATTATTATACCCAATTTGTGGTTTTTAACTTCGAATCATAAAGCGACGTTTGGTATTTTTTAGACCGTTTAAAAGACGTATAAAGATGTTGCTTCCAATACAAATGATAAAAATCAATGTGTTTTCTTTAATTAGAATTAACTAAAATGTTCCTGATTTTCGGTTTATATTACGAAATATGGCTCAAGCGTCAAATTTGGGATGTTTGGGATATTTTGTAAACTGCGATTGGGCGCTTGGGCAAAATGTTACCTATCGCTGCTTTGAGAAATAGGCATATTTTCGGTATAAAAACTCGTAATTTCGAACGGCAAATACGTGCCTAGAGCCAGAATTTGGCTCCAAAATATGGCTCAAGCGTCGAATTTGGGATGTTTGGGATTTTTTTAAAACTGCAGGGAGGGTTTGGGCAAAATGCTATCCATCGCTACTCTCAGTAATTGGCATATTTTCGGTATAAAAAGTCGTAATTTCAAACTGCGAATACGTGCAGAGAGCCAGAATTTGGCTCAAAATATGACTCAAGCGTCGAATTTGGGATGTTTGGGATATTTTAAAACTGCAGGGAGGGTTTGGGCAAAATGCTATCCATCGCTACTTTCAGTAATTGGCATATTTTCGGTATAAAAAGTCGTAATTTCGAACTGCGAATACGTGCAGAGAGCCAGAATTTGGCTCCAAAATATGGCTCAAGTGTTGAATTTGGGATGTTTGTGATATATTTTAAAACTGCAGGTGGGGTTGCGCAAAATGTGATCCATCGTTGTTCTTAGTAATTGGCATATTTTCGGTATGAAAACTCGTAATTTCAAACTGCGAATACCTAAAGTGAGACAGAATTTGGCTCCAAAATATGGCTCAAGCGTCGAATTTGGGATGTTTGATATATTCTAAAAACTGCAGGGAGGGTATGGGCAAAATGTGACCCATCGACGCTTTCAGTAATTGGCATATTTTCGGTATAAAAAGTCGTAATTTCATACTACGAATACGTGCCGAGAGACAGAATTTGCCTCTGAAATATGGCTCAAGCTTCGAATTTGGGATGTTTGGGATATTTTGAAAACTGCAGGGAGGGTGTGGGCAGAATGAGATCCATAGCTGCTTTCAGTAATTGGCATATTTTCGGTATAAAAAGTTATAATTTTAATTTTCGAACAAGGGCAGAGAGCCAGAATTTGTCTCATCACTCTCTCGAGCCTCTGCATCACCCTCTTAAGCCTCTGCATCTCTCTCTTCAGCCTCTGCATCACTCTCTTCAGCCTCTGCATCCCTCTCTTCATCCTCTGCATCATTCTCCTAAGCCTCTGCATCACTTTCTTCAGCCTCTGCATCACTCTCTTGAGCCTTTGCATCCCGCTCTTAAGCCTCTACATCACTCTCTTAAGCCTATGCATCACTCTCTTGAGCCTCTGAATCACTCTCTTGAGCCTCTGCATCCCTCTCTTGAGCCGAGAGACAAAATTTGGCTCCAAAATATGGCTCAAGCGTCGAATTTGGGATGTTTGGGATATTTTGAAAACTGCAGGCGGAGTTTGGGCAAAATGTGACCCATCGATGCTCTCAGTAATTGGCATATTTTCGGTATAAAAATTCGTAAACTCAAACTGCGAATACGTGCAGAGAGCGAGAATTTTAATCCAAAATATGGCTCAAGCGTCTAATTTGGGATGTTCAGGATATTTTGAAAACGGCAAGGGATTTTGGGCAAAATGTAACCCATCGCCTCTTTCAGTAATTGGCATATTTTCGGTATAAAAAGTCGTAATTTCAAACTGCGAATACGTGCAGAGAGCCAGAATTTGGCTCCAAAATATGACTCAAGGGGTCGAATTTGGGATGCTTGGGATATTTTGAAAACTGCAAGGAGAATTTGTGCAAAATACGATCCATCGACGCTTTCAGTAATTGGCATACTTTCGGTATAAAAGAACGTAATTAAAAACTGCGAATACGTGCAGGGAGCCAGAATTTGGTTCTAAAATATGGCTCAAGCGTCGAATTTGGGATGTTTGGGATATTTTGAAAACTGTAGGTGGGGTTTGGTCAAAATGTGACCTATCGCTGCTCTCAGTAATTGGCATATTTTCGATATAAAAAGTCGTTTCTTCAAACTGTGAATACGTGCAGAGAGCGAGAAATTGACTCCAAAATATGACTCAAGCATCGAATTTGGGATGTTTGTGATACTTTAAAAACTGCCTTGAGGGATTGGGCAAAATGTGACCCATCGCTGCTATAAGTAATTGGCAAATTTTCGGTATAAAGAGTAGTAATTTCAAACTAGAGGGGCTTTGGGCAGAATGTGACACATCGCCGCTCTCAGTATTTAGCATATTTTCGGTATAAAAAGTCGTAATTTCAAACTGCGAATACGTGCAGAGAGCCAGAATTTGGCTCCAAAATATTACTCAAGGGTTGCATTTGGAATGTAAGGGATATTTTGAAAACTGCAGGGAGAATTTGTGCAAAATGTGATCCATCGCCGCTTTCAGTAATTAGCATACTTTCGGTATAAAAAGACGTAATTTCAAACTGCGATCACGTGCAGAGAGCCAGAATTTGGCTCCAAAAAAATTCTCACTCGTCGGACTTTGAATGTTTGGGATATTTTGAAAACTGCAGGGTGGTTAGGGCAATATGTGACCCATCGCCGTTCTCAGTAATTAACATATTTTTAGTTTAAAAAGTCGTAATTTTAAACTTCGAACACCTGCAGAGAGTCATAATTTTCCTTCAAAATATGGCTCAAGGGTCGAATTTGAGATGTTTGGGACATTTTGAAAGCTGCAGGGGGGTTTGGGCAAAATGTGATCCATCGCCGCTCTCAGTAACTGGCATATTTTCAGTATAAAAAGTCGTAATTTCACGTTGCAAATACGTGTAGAGAGGAAGAATTTGGCTACAAAATATGGCTCAAGGGTCGAATTTGGGATGTTTGGGATATTTTGAAAACTGCAGGGAGGGTTTGGGCAAAATGCGATCCATCGCTGCTTTCAGTAATAGGCAAATATTCGGTATAAAAAGTCGTAATTTCAAACTGCGAGTTCGTGCAGAGAGCACGAATTTGGCTCCAAAATATGGCTCAAGGGTCGAACTTGGGATGTTTGTGATATATTTTAAAACTGCAGGAGAGTTTGTGAAAAATGTGACCAATCGCTGCTCTCAGTAATTAGCATATTTTCGGTATAAAAAGACGTAATTTCAAACTGCGAATACGTGCCGAGAGCCAGAATTTGGTTCCAAAATATGGCTCAAGCGTCGAATTTGGGATGTTTGGGATATTTTGAAAACTGCAGGGAGGGTTTGGGCAAAATGCTATCCATCGTTGCTTGCAGTAATTGGCATATTTACGGTATAAAAGTCGTAATTTCAAATTGCGAATACGTGCAGAGAGCCAGAATTTGGCTCCAAAATACGGCTCAATGTTGAATTTGGGATGTTTGTGATATATTTTAAAACTGCGGGGGGGGGGGGGGGGGTTTGGGCAAAATGTGATTTATCGCTGTTCTTAGTAATTGGCATATTTTCAGTATAAAAACTCGTAATTTCAAACTGCGAATACGTAAAGAGAGACAGAATTTGGCTCCAAAATATGGCTCAAGCGTCGAATTTGGGATGTTTGATATATTCTAAGAGCTGCAGGGAGGGTATGGGCAAAATGTGACCCATCGACGCTTTCAGTAATTGGCATATTTTCAGTATAAAAACTCGTAATTTCATACTACGAATACGTGCCGAGAGACAGAATTTGGCTCCAAAATATGGCTCAAGCGTCGAATTTGGGATGTTTGGGATATTTTGAAAACTGCAGGGAGGGTGTGGGCAGAATGCGATCCATAGCTGCTTTCCGTAATTGGCATATTTTCGGTATAAAAAGTCATAATTTAAATTTTCGAACACGTGCAGAGAGCCAGAATTTGTCTCCAAAATATGGCTTATGGGTCGAATTTGGGATGTTTGTGATATATAAAAAAAACTGCAAGGGGGTTTGGACACAATGTGACCCATCGCCGCTCTGAGTAATTGGAACATTTTCGGTATAAAAATTCGTAATTTCAAACTGCGAATACGTGCAGAGAGCCAGAACTTGGCTCCAAAATATGGCTCAAGCGTCGAATTTGGGATGTTTGGGATATTTTGAAAACTGCTGGGAGGGTTTGGGCAATATGTGATCCATCGCCGCTCTCAGTAATTGACATTTTTTCGATATTAAAATCTTAATTTCAATCTGCGAATACGTGCAGAGAGCCAAAATTTGGCTCCAAAATTTGGCTCAAGCGTCTAATTTGGGATGTTTGAGATATTATGAAAACTGCAGGGAGGGTGTGGGCAGAATGCGTTCCATAGCTGCTTTCAGTAATTGGCATATTTTCGGTATAAAAAGTCATAATTTTAATTTTCGAACAAGTGCAGAGAGCCAGAATTTGTCTCCAAAATATTAGCTCAGGGGTCGAATTTGAGATGTTTGGGTTATTTTGAAAACTGCAGGGGTTTGGGCAAAATGTTACCCATCGCTGCTCTCAGTAATTGGCATATTATCGGTATAAAAAGTCGTAATTCAAACTGCGAATACGTACAGAGAGCCAGAATTTGGCTCCAAAATATGGCTCAAGCGTCAAATTTGGGATGTTTGGGATATTTTGAAAGCTGCGATTGGGGGTTTGGGCAAAATGTTACCTATCGCTGCTTTGAGAAATTGGCATATTTTCGGTATAAAAACTCGTAATTTCAAACTGCGAATACGTGCCGAGAGCCAGAATTTGGCTCCAGAATATGGCTCAAGCGTCGAATTTGGGATGTTTGGGATATTTTGAAAACTGCAGGGAGGGTTTGGGCAAAATGTGATCCATCGCAGCTCTCAGTAATTGGCATATTTTCGGTATAAAAAGTCGAAATTTCAAACTGCGAATACGTGCGAGAGCCAGAATTTGGCTCTAAAATATGGCTCAAGCGTCAAATTTGGGATGTTTGGGATATTTTGTAAACTGCGATTGGGGGTTTTGGCAAAATGTTACCTATCGCAGCTTCGAGAAATAGGCATATTTTCGGTATAAAAACTCGTAATTTCAAACTGCGAATACGTGCCTAGAGCCAGAATTTGGCTCCAAAATATGGCTCAAGCGTCGAATTTGGGATGTTTGGGATATTTTTAAAACTGCAGGGAGGGTTTGGGCAAAATTCTATCCATCGCTACTTTCAGTAATTGGCATATTTTCGGTATAAAAAGTCGTAATTTCAAACTGCGAATACGTGCAGAGAGCAGAATTTGGCTCCAAAATATGGCTCAAGTGTTGAATTTGGGATGTTTGTGATATATTTTAAAACTGCAGGGTGGGTTTGGGCATAATGTGATCCATCGTTGTTCTTAGTAATTGGCATATTTTCGGTATAAAAACTCGTAATTTCAAACTGCGAATACGTAAAGAGAGACAGAATTTGGCTCCAAAATATGGCTCAAGCGCCGAATTTGGGATGTTTAATATATTCTAAAAACTGCAGGGAGGGTATGGGCAAAATGTGACCCATCGACGCTTTCAGTAATTGGCATATTTTCGGTATAAAAAGTCGTAATTTCATACTAGGAATACGTGCCGAGAGACACAATTGGCCTCCGAAATATGGCTCAAGCGTCGAATTTGGGATGTTTGGGATATTTTGAAAACTGCAGGGAGGGTGTGGGCAGAATGCGATCCATAGCTGCTTTCAGTAATTGGCATATTTTCGGTATAAAAAGTCATAATTTTAATTTTCGAACAAGTGCAGAGAGCCAGAATTTGTCTCCAAAATATTAGCTCAGGGGTCGAATTTGACATGTTTGGGTTATTTTGAAAACTGCAGGGGTTTGGGCAAAATGTTACCCATCGCTGCTCTCAGTAATTGGCATATTATCGGTATAAAAAGTCGTAATTTCAAACTGCGAATACGTACAGAGAGCCAGAATTTGGCTCCAAAATATGGCTCAAGCGTCAAATTTGGGATGTTTGGGATATTTTGAAAACTGCGATTGGGGGTTTGGGCAAAATGTTACCTATCGCTGCTTTGAGAAATTGGCATATTTTCGGTATAAAAACTCGTAATTTCAAACTGCGAATACGTGCCGAGAGCCAGAATTTGGCTCCAGAATATGGCTCAAGCGTCGAATTTGGGATGTTTGGGATATTTTGAAAACTGCAGGGAGGGTTTGGGCAAAATGTGATCCATCGCAGCTCTCAGTAATTGACATATTTTTGGTATAAAAAGTCGAAATTTCAAACTGCGAATACATGCGAGAGCCAGAATTTGGCTCCAAAATATGACTCAAGCGTCAAATTTGGGATGTTTGGGATATTTTGTAAACTGCGATTGGGGGTTTGGGCAAAATGTTTCCGATCGCTGCTTTGAGAAATAGGCATCTTTTCGGTATAAAAACTCGTAATTTCAAACTGCGAATACGTGCCGAGAGCCAGAATTTGGCTCCAAAATATGGCTCTAGCGTCGAATTTGGGATGTTTGGGATATTTTTAAAACTGCAGGGAGGGTTTGGGCAAAATGCTATCCATCGCTACTTTCAGTAATTGGCATATTATCGGTATAAAAAGTCGTAATTTCAAACTGCGAATACTTACAGAGAGCCAGAATTTGGCTCCAAAATATGGCTCAAGCGTCGAATTTGGGATGTTTGGGATATTTTTAGAACTGCAGGGAGGGTTTGGGCAAAATGCTATCCATCGCTACTTTCAGTAATTGGCATATTTTCATTATAAAAAGTCGTAATTTCGAACTGGGAATACGTGCAGAGAGCCAGATTTTGGCTCCAAAATATGGCTCAAGTGTTGAATTTGGGATGTTTGTGATATATTTTAAAACTGCAGGGGGGGGGCAAAATGTGATCCATCGTTGTTCTTAGTAATTGGCATATTTTCGGTATAAAAACTCGTAATTTCAAACTGCGAATACCTAAAGTGAGACAGAATTTGGCTCCAAAATATAGCTCAAGCGTCGAATTTGGGATGTTTGATATATTCTAAAAACTGCAGGGGGGGGGGGCAAAATGTGACCCATCGACGCTTTCAGTAATTGGCATATTTTCGGTATAAAAAGTCGTAATTTCATACTACAAATACGTGCCGAGAGACAGAATTTGCCTCCGAAATATGGCTCAAGCTTCGAATTTGGGATGTTTGGGATATTTTGAAAACTGCAGGGAGGGTGTGGGCAGAATGCGATCCATAGCTGCTTTCAGTAATTGGCATATTTTCGGTATAAAAAGTTATAATTTTAATTTTCGAACAAGTGCAGAGAGCCAGAATTTGTCTCATCACTCTCTCGAGCCTCTGCATCACCCTCTTAAGCCTCTGCATCTCTTTCTTCAGCCTATGCATCACTCTCTTCAGCCTCTGCATCCCTCTCTTCAGCCTCTGCATCATTCTCCTAAGCCTCTGCATCACTCTCTTGAGCCTCTGCATCACTCTCTTGAGCCTTTGCATCCCGCTCTTAAGCCTCTACATCACTCTCTTAAGCCTATGCATCACTCTCTTGAGCCTCTGCATCACTCTCTTGAGCCTCTGCATCCCTCTCTTGAGCCGAGAGACAAAATTTGGCTCCAAAATATGGCTCAAGCGTCGAATTTGGGATGTTTGGGATATTTTGAAAACTGCAGGGGGAGTTTGGGCAAAATGTGGCCCATCGATGCTCTCAGTAATATGGCATATTTTCGGTATAAAAATTCGTAAACTCAAACTGCGAATACGTGCAGAGAGCGAGAATTTTACTCCAAAATATGGCTCAAGCGTCTAATTTGGGATGTTCAGGATATTTTGAAAACGGCAAGGGATTTTGGGCAAAATGTAACCCATCGCCGCTTTCAGTAATTGGCATATTTTCGGTATAAAAAGTCGTAATTTCAAACTGCGAATACGTGCAGAGAGCCAGAATTTGACTCCAAAATATGACTCAAGGGTCGAATTTGGGATGCTTGGGATATTTTGAAAACTGCAAGGAGAATTTGTGCAAAATACGATCCATCGCCGCTTTCAGTAATTGGCATACTTTCGGTATAAATGGACGTAATTAAAAACTGCGAATACGTGCAGAGAGCCAGAATTTGGTTCCAAAATATGGCTCAAGCGTCGAATTTGGGATGTTTGGGATATTTTGAAAACTGTAGGTGGGGTTTGGGCAAAATGACACCTATCGCTGCTCTCAGTAATTGGCATATTTTCGATATAAAAAGTCGTTTCTTCAAACTGTGAATACGTGCAGAGAGCGAGAAATTGACTCCAAAATATGACTCAAGCATCGAATTTGGGATGCTTGGAGAAGTTCTGTTTTTATTGCATATATCGACGTTTCAGCCGGAATAGAGCGATTTTCGTGTACATCTTCCATCGGTAATATAAACGGAAAACCAGGAACATTTTAGTTAATTCTAATGAAAACACTTTGATTTTTATCATTTGTATTGGAAACAACATTTTCATATGTCTTTTCTTGGATCCAAATAATACGAAACCTCGCTCTATGATTTAAAGTTAAAATCCTCAAATATGGTTAAATAGTGACTTTTTCACGTTTTTCATGTAGTTTGATATTACGTAAATATATTCATTTTTACCATTATTTCGATACTATTTCATGTAGTATCACGATATGTGATTTGGCCTTTAAATCTCAGAATTTCGCATAATATTGCATTTTAAGCAAGTTTTCTTGCATTTTGTTTCGTACGAAAAATCATCGAATATAGCAATATTTTGACGTTTATCATCCCCTTTTCCTTCATGTGATTTAAACAAAATATCATCGAATTAGGCAATATTTTGCCGTTTTCCACGTTTTTGTGAATTTTCAGCCCATGGGTAGAAAAGACATATGATTCATATATATACGATAAAAATGATGCAAACACATAATTGATTAGAAAATAACCTTAAATACTTCATTTTCAATCATCTATTTGTTTCTAGTTAAAATACTGAGTAAGATATTGAAAAGGGGAGAAGTTCTCTTTTTATTGCATGCATTTATTGTACGTTTCAGCTGGAATTGAGCGGTTTTACGTGTTTATCTTCCATCAGTAATATAAACGGAAAATCAGGAACATTTTAGTTAATTCTAATGAAAACACATTGATTTTTATCATTTGTATTGGAAACAACATTGACATATGTCTTTTCTTGGATCTAAATAATACGAAACCTCGCTCTATGATTTGAAGGTAAAATCCTCAAATATGGTAAAATAGTAACTATTTCACGTTAATCATGTAGTTTGATATTACGCAAATATATTCATTTTTACCAATATTCCGATACTATTTCATGTAGTATCAGGATATGTGATTTGCCCTTCAAATCTCAGAATTTCGCGTAATATTGCATTTTAAGCAAGTTTTCTTGCATTTTGTTTCGTACGAAAAATCATCGAATTTAGCAATATTTTGACGTTTATCATCCCCTTTTCCTTCATGTGATTTAAACAAAATATCAACGAATTAGGCAATATTTTGCCGTTTTCCACGTTTTTGTGAATTTTCAGTCCATGGGTATTAATTCATATATATACGATAAAAATGATACAAACACATAATTGATTAGATAATAACCTTAAATACTTCATTTTCAATCATCTATTTATTTCTCGGTAAAATACTGAGTAAGATATTGAAAAGGGGAGAAGTTCGGTTTTTATTGCATATATCGACGTTTCAGCCGGATTAGAGCGGTTTTACGTGTACATCTTCCCTCGTTAATATAAACGGAAAATCAAGAACATTTTAGTTATTTCTAATGAAAACACATTGTTTTTTATCATTTGTATTGGAAACAACATTGTCATATGTCTTTTCTTGGATCTAAATAATACGAAACCTCGCTCTATGATTTGAAGTTAAAATCCTCATATATGGTTATATATTGACTTTTTTCACGTTTTTCATGTAGTTTGATATTACGTAAATATATTCATTTTTACCAATATTTCGATACTATTTCATGTAGTATCACGATATGTGATTTGGCCTTCAAATCTCAGAATTTCGCATAATATCGCATTTTAAGCAAGTTTTCTTGCATTTTGTTTCGTACGAAAAATCATCGAATTTAGCAATATTTTAACGTTTATCATCTCCTTTTCCTTCATGTGATTTAAAGAAAATATCATCGAATTAGGCAATATTTTGCCGTTTTCCACGTTTTTGTGAATTTTCCGTCCATGGGTATTAATTCATATATATACGATAAAATGATGCAAACACATAATTGATTAGATAATAACCTTAAATACTTCATTTTCAATCATCTATTTGTTTCTCGTTAAAATACTGAGTAAGATATTGAAAAGGGGAGAAGTTCGGTTTTTATTGCATATATCGACGTTTCAGTCGGATTAGAGCGGTTTTACGTGTACATCTTCCCTCGTTAATATAAACGGAAAATCAAGAACATTATAGTTAATTCTATTGAAAACACATTGTTTTTTATCATTTGTATTGGAAACAACATTGTCATATGTCTTTTCTTGGAACTAAATAATACGAAAACCTCGCTCTATGATTTGAAGTTAAAATCCTCAAATATGGTGATATAGTGATTTTTTCACGTTTTTCATGTAGTTTGATATTACGTAAATATATTCATTTTTACCAATATTTCGATACTATTTCATGTAGTATCACGATATGTGATTTGGCCTTCAAATCTCAGAATTTCGCATAATATTGCATTTTAAGCAAGTTTTCTTGCATTTTGCTTCGTACGAAAAATCATCGAATTTAGCAATATTTTAACGTTTATCATCTCCTTTTCCTTAAAGTGATTTAAACAAAATATCATCGAATTAGGCAATATTTTGCCGTTTTCCACGTTATTGTGAATTTTCAGTCCTTGGATGTTAATTCATATATATATACGATAAAAATGATGCAAACACATAATTGATTAGATAATAACCTTAAATACTTCATTTTCAATCATCTATTTGTTTCTCAGTAAAATACTGAGTAAGATATTGAAAAGGGCAGAAGTTCGGTTTTTATTGCATATATCGACGTTTCAGCCGGATTAGAGCGGTTTTACGTGTACATCTTCCCTCGTTAATATAAACGGAAAATCAAGAACATTTTAGTTATTTCTAAAGAAAACACATTGTTTTTTTATCATTTGTATTGGAAACAACATTGTCATATGTCTTTTCTTGGATCTAAATAATACGAAACCTCGCTCTATGATTTGAAGTTAAAATCCTCATATATGGTTATATAGTGACTTTTTTCACGTTTTTCATGTAGTTTGATATTACGTAAATATATTCATTTTTACCAATATTTCGATACTATTTCATGTAGTATCACGATATGTGATTTGGCCTTCAAATCTCAGAATTTCGCATAATATCGCATTTTAAGCAAGTTTTTTTGCATTTTGTTTCGTACGAAAAATCATCGAATTTAGCAATATTTTAACGTTTATCATCTCCTTTTCCTTCATGTGATTTAAACAAAATATCATCGAATTAGGCAATATTTTGCCGTTTTCCACGTTTTTGTGAATTTTCCGTCCATGGGTTTTAATTCATATATATACGATAAAAATGATGCAAACACATAATTGATTAGATAATAACCTTAAATACTTCATTTTCAATCAACTATTTCTTTCTCGTTAAAATACTGAGTAAGATATTGAAAAGGGGAGAAGTTCTGTTTTTATTGCATATATCGACGTTTCAGCCGGAATAGAGCGATTTTCGTGTACATCTTCCATCGGTAATATAAACGGAAAACCAGGAACATTTTAGTTAATTCTAATGAAAACACTTTGATTTTTATCATTTGTATTGGAAACAACATTGTCATATGTCTTTTCTTGGATCCAAATAATACGAAACCTCGCTCTATGATTTAAAGTTAAAATCCTCAAATATGGTTAAATAGTGACTTTTTTCACGTTTTTCATGAAGTTTGATATTACGTAAATATATTCATTTTAACCATTATTTCGATACTATTTTATGTAGTATCACGATATGTGATTTGGCCTTGAAATCTCAGAATTTCGCATAATATTGCATTTTAAGCAAGTTTTCTTGCATTTTGTTTCGTACGAAAAATCATCGAATATAGCAATATTTTGACGTTTATCATCCCCTTTTCCTTCATGTGATTTAAACAAAATATCAACGAATTAGGCAATATTTTGCCGTTTTCCACGTTTTTGTGAATTTTCAGTCCATGGGTATTAATTCATATATATACGATAAAAATGATGCAAACACATAATTGATTAGATAATAACCTTAAATACTTCATTTTCAATCATCTATTTATTTCTCGGTAAAATACTGAGTAAGATATTGAAAAGGGGAGAAGTTCGGTTTGTATTGCATATATCGACGTTTCAGCCGGATTAGAGCGGTTTTACGTGATTCACGTTAATCATGTAGTTTGATATTACGCAAATATATTCATTTTTACCAATATTCCGATACTATTTCATGTAGTATCAGGATATGTGATTTGCCCTTCAAATCTCAGAATTTCGCGTAATATTGCATTTTAAGCAAGTTTTCTTGCATTTTGTTTCGTACGAAAAATCATCGAATTTACCAATATTTTGACGTTTATCATCCCCTTTTCCTTCATGTGATTTAAACAAAATATCATTGAATTAGGCAATATTTTGCCGTTTTTCCACGTTTTTGTGAATTTTCAGTCCATGGGTATTAATTCATATATATATACGATAAAAATGATACAAACACATAATTGATTAGATAATAACCTTAAATACTTCATTTTCAATCAACTATTTGTTTCTCGTTAAAATACTGAGTAAGATATTGAAATGGGGAGAAGATCTGTTTTTATTGCATATATCGACGTTTCAGCCGGAATAGAGCGATTTTCGTGTTCATCTTCCATCGGTAATATAAACGGAAAACCAGGGACATTTTAGTTAATTCTAATGAAAACACTTTGATTTTTATCATTTGTATTGGAAACAACATTGTCATGTCTTTTCTTGGATCCAAATAATAGGAAACCTCGCTCTATGATTTAAAGTTAAAATCCTCAAATATGGTTAAATAGTGACTTTTTCACGTTTTTCATGTAGTTTGATATTACGTATATATATTCATTTTTACCATTATTTCGATACTATTTCATGTAGTATCAAGATATGTGATTTGGCCTTGAAATCTCAGAATTTCGCATAATATTGCATTTTAAGCAAGTTTTCTTGCATTTTGTTTCGTACGAAAAATCATCGAATTTAGCAATATTTTGACGTTTATCATCCCCTTTTCCTTCATGTGATTTAAACAAAATATCAAAGAAATAGGCAATATTTTGCCGTTTTCCACGTTTTTGTGAATTATCAGTCCATGGGTATTAATTCATATATATACGATAAAAATGATGCAAACACATAATTGAATAGATAATAATCTTAAATACTTCATTTTCAATCATCTATTTGTTTCTCGGTAAAATACTGAGTAAGATATTGAAAATGGGAGAAGTTCGGTTTTTATTGCATATATCGACGTTTCAGCCGGATTAGAGCGGTTTTACGTGTACATCTTCCCTCGTTAATATAAACGGAAAATCAAGAACATTTTAGTTATTTCTAATGAAAACACATTGTTTTTTTATCATTTGTATTGGAAACAACATTGTCATATGTCTTTTCTTTTATCTAAAAAATACGAAACCTCGCTCTATGATTTGAAGTTAAAATCCTCAAATATTATTATATAGTGACTTTTTTCACGTTTTTCATGTAGTTTGATATTACGTAAATATATTCATTTTTACCAATATTTCGATACTATTTCATGTAGTATCACGATATGTGATTTGGCCTTCAAATCACAGAATTTCCCATAATATTGCATTTTAAGCAAGTTTTCTTGCATTTTGTTTCGTACGAAAAATCATCGAATATAGCAATATTTTGACGTTTATCATCTCCTTTTCCTTCACGTGATTTAAACAAAATATCATCGAATTAGGCAATATTTAGCCGTTTTCCACGTTTTTGTGAATTTTCAGTCATTGGGTTTTAATTCATATATATACGATAAAAATGATGCAAACACATAATTGATTAGATAATCACCTTAAATACTTCATTTTCAATCAACTATTTCTTTCTCGTTAAAATACTGAGTAAGATATTGAAAGGGGGAGAAGTTCTGATTTTATTGCATATATCGACGTTTCAGCCGGAATAGAGCGGTTTTCGTGTACATCTTCCATTGGTAATATAAACGGAAAATCAGGAACATTTTAGTTAATTCTAATGAAAACACATTGATTTTTATCATTTGTATTGGAAACAACATTGTCATATGTCTTTTCTTGGATCTAAATAATACGAAACCTCGCTCTATGATTTGAAGGTAAAATCCTCAAATATGGTAAAATAGTAACTTTTTCACGTTAATCATGTAGTTTGATATTACGCAAATATATTCATTTTTACCAATATTCCGATACTATTTCATGTATTATCACGATATGTGATTTGGCCTTCAAATCTCAGAATTTCGCGTAATATTGCATTTTAACCAAGTTTTCTTGCATTCTGTTTCGTACGAAAAATCATCGAATTTAGCAATATTTTGACGTTTATCATCCCCCTTTTCCTTCATGTGATTTAAACAAAATATCATCGAATTAGGCAATATTTTGCCGTTTTCCACGTTTTTGTGAATTTTCAGTCCATGGGTATTATTTCATATATGTACGATGAAAATGATGCAAACACACAATTGATTAGATAATAACCTTAAATACTTCATTTTCAATCAACTATTTGTTTCTCGTTAAAATACTGAGTAAGATATTGAAAAGGGGAGAAGTTCTGTTTTTATTGCATATATCGACGTTTCAGCCGGAATAGAGCGATTTTCGTGTACATCTTCCATCGGTAATATAAACGGAAAACCAGGAACATTTTAGTTAATTCTAATGAAAACACTTTGATTTTTATCATTTGTATTGGAAACAACATTGTCATATGTCTTTTCTTGGATCCAAATAATACGAAACCTCGCTCTATGATTTGAAGTTAAAATCCTCAAATATGGTTAAATAGTGACTTTTTTCACGTTTTTTCATGTAGTTTGATATTACGTATATATATTCATTTTTACCAATATTTCGATACTATTTCATGTAGTATAACGATATGAGATTTGGCCTTGAAATTTCGGAATTTCGCATAATATTGCATTTTAAGCAAGTTTCTTGCATTTTGTTTCGTACGAAAAATCATCGAATTTAGCAATATTTTGACGTTTATCATCCCCTTTTCCTTCATGTGATTTAAACAAAATATCATCGAATTAGGCAATATTTTGCCGTTTTCCACGTTTTTGTGAATTTTCAGTCCATGGGTATTAATTCATATGTATACGATAAAAATGATGCAAACACATAATTGATTAGATAATAACCTTAAATACTTCATTTTCAATCATCTATTTGTTTCTCGTTAAAATACTGAGTAAGATGTTGAAAAGGGGAGAAGTTCGGTTTTTATTGCATATATCGACGTTTCAGCCGGAATAGAGCGGTTTTACGTGTACATCTTCCATCAGTAATATAAACGGAAAATCAGGAACATTTTAGTTAATTCTAATGAAAACACATTGATTTTTTATCATTTGTATTGGAAACAACATTGTCATATGTCTTTTCTTGGATCTAAATAATACGAAACCTCGCTCTATGATTTGAAGTTAAAATCCTCAAATATGGTTATATAGTGACTTTTTTCACGTTTTCATGTAGTTTGATATTACGTAAATATATTCATTTTTACCAATATTTCGATACTATTTCTTGTAGTATCACGATATGTGATTTGGCCTTCAAATCTCAGAATTTCGCATAATATTGCATCTTAAGCAAGTTTTCTTGCATTTTGTTTCGTACGAAAAATCATCGAATATAGCAATATTTTGACGTTTATCATCTCCTTTTCCTTCATGTGATTTAAACAAAATATCATCGAATTAGGCAATATTTAGCCGTTTTCCACGTTTTTGTGAATTTTCCGTCCATGGGTTTTAATTCCTATATATACGATAAAAATGATGCAAACACATAATTGATTAGATAATAACCTTAAATACTTCATTTTCAATCAACTATTTCTTTCTCGTTAAAATACTGAGTAAGATATTGAAAGGGGGAGAAGTTCTGATTTTATTGCATATATCGACGTTTCAGCCGGAATAGAGCGGTTTTCGTGTACATCTTCCATTGGTAATATAAACGGAAAATCAGGAACATTTAGTTAATTCTAATGAAAACACATTGATTTTTATCATTTGTATTGGAAACAACATTGTCATATGTCTTTTCTTGGATCTAAATAATACGAAACCTCGCTCTATGATTTGTAGGTAAAATCCTCAAATATGGTAAAATAGTAACTTTTTTCATGTTAATCATGTAGTTTGATATTACGCAAATATATTCATTTTTACCAATATTTCGATACTATTTCATGTATTATCACGATATGTGATTTGGCCTTCAAATCTCAGAATTTCGCATAATATTGCATTTTAAGCAAGTTTTCTTGCATTTTGTTTCGTACGAAAAATCATCGAATTTAGCAATATTTTGACGTTTATCATCCCCTTTTCCTTTATTTGATTTAAACAAAATATCATCGAATTAGGCAATATTTTGCCGTTTTTCCACGTTTTTGTGAATTTTCAATCTTTGGGTATTAATTCATTATATATACGATAAAAATGATGGAAACACATAATTGATTAGATAATAACCTTAAATACTTCATTTTCAATCAACTATTTGTTTCTCGTTAAAATACTGAGTAAGATATTGAAAAGGGGAGAAGTTCTGTTTTTATTGCATATATCGACGTTTCAGCCGGAATAGAGCGATTTTCGTGTACATCTTCCATCGGTAATATAAACGGAAAACCAGGAACATTTTAGTTAATTCTATTGAAAACACTTTGATTTTTATCATTTGTATTGGAAACAACATTGTCATATGTCTTTTCTTGGATCCAAATAATACGAAACCTCGCTCTATGATTTGAAGTTAAAATCCTCAAATATGGTTAAATAGTGACTTTTTTCACGTTTTTCATGTAGTTTGATATTACGTATATATATTCATTTTTACCAATATTTCGATACTATTTCATGTAGTATAACGATATGAGATTTGGCCTTGAAATTTCGGAATTTCGCATAATATTGCATTTTAAGCAAGTTTCTTGCATTTTGTTTCGTACGAAAAATCATCGAATTTAGCAATATTTTGACGTTTATCATCCCCTTTTCCTTCATGTGATTTAAACAAAATATCATCGAATTAGGCAATATTTTGCCGTTTTCCACGTTTTTGTGAATTTTCAGTCCATGGGTATTAATTCATATGTATACGATAAAAATGATGCAAACACATAATTGATTAGATAATAACCTTAAATACTTCATTTTCAATCATCTATTTGTTTCTCGTTAAAATACTGAGTAAGATGTTGAAAAGGGGAGAAGTTCGGTTTTTATTGCATATATCGACGTTTCAGCCGGAATAGAGCGGTTTTACGTGTACATCTTCCATCAGTAATATAAACGGAAAATCAGGAACATTTTAGTTAATTCTAATGAAAACACATTGATTTTTATCATTTGTATTGGAAACAACATTGTCATATGTCTTTTCTTGGATCTAAATAATACGAAACCTCGCTCTATGATTTGAAGTTAAAATCCTCAAATATGGTTATATAGTGACTTTTTTCACGTTTTTCATGTAGTTTGATATTACGTAAATATATTCATTTTTACCAATATTTCGATACTATTTCTTGTAGTATCACGATATGTGATTTGGCCTTCAAATCTCAGAATTTCGCATAATATTGCATCTTAAGCAAGTTTTCTTGCATTTTGTTTCGTACGAAAAATCATCGAATATAGCAATATTTTGACGTTTATCATCTCCTTTTCCTTCATGTGATTTAAACAAAATATCATCGAATTAGGCAATATTTAGCCGTTTTCCACGTTTTTGTGAATTTTCCGACCATGGGTTTTAATTCCTATATATACGATAAAAATGATGCAAACACATAATTGATTAGATAATAACCTTAAATACTTCATTTTCAATCAACTATTTCTTTCTCGTTAAAATACTGAGTAAGATATTGAAAGGGGGAGAAGTTCTGATTTTATTGCATATATCGACGTTTCAGCCGGAATAGAGCGGTTTTCGTGTACATCTTCCATTGGTAATATAAACGGAAAATCAGGAACATTTTAGTTAATTCTAATGAAAACACATTGATTTTTATCATTTGTATTGGAAACAACATTGTCATATGTCTTTTCTTGGATCTAAATAATACGAAACCTCGCTCTATGATTTGTAGGTAAAATCCTCAAATATGGTAAAATAGTAACTTTTTCATGTTAATCATGTAGTTTGATATTACGCAAATATATTCATTTTTACCAATATTTCGATACTATTTCATGTATTATCACGATATGTGATTTGGCCTTCAAATCTCAGAATTTCGCATAATATTGCATTTTAAGCAAGTTTTCTTGCATTTTGTTTCGTACGAAAAATCATCGAATTTAGCAATATTTTGACGTTTATCATCCCCTTTTCCTTTATTTGATTTAAACAAAATATCATCGAATTAGGCAATATTTTGCCGTTTTTCCACGTTTTTGTGAATTTTCAATCTTTGGGTATTAATTCATTATATATACGATAAAAATGATGGAAACACATAATTGATTAGATAATAACCTTAAATACTTCATTTTCAATCAACTATTTGTTTCTCGTTAAAATACTGAGTAAGATATTGAAAAGGGGAGAAGTTCTGTTTTTATTGCATATATCGACGTTTCAGCCGGAATAGAGCGATTTTCGTGTACATCTTCCATCGGTAATATAAACGGAAAACCAGGAACATTTTAGTTAATTCTATTGAAAACACTTTGATTTTTATCATTTGTATTGGAAACAACATTGTCATATGTCTTTTCTTGGATCCAAATAATACGAAACCTCGCTCTATGATTTGAAGTTAAAATCCTCAAATATGGTTAAATAGTGACTTTTTTCACGTTTTTCATGTAGTTTGATATTACGTAAATATATTCATTTTTACCAATATTTCGATACTATTTCATGTAGTATGATGATATGTGATTTGGCCTTGAAATCTCAGAATTTCGCATAATATTGCATTTTAAGCAAGTTTTCTTGCATTTTGTTTCGTACGAAAAATCATCGAATTTTGCAATATTTTGACGTTTATCATCCCCTTTTCCTTCATGTGATTTAAACAAAATATCATCGAATTAGGCAATATTTTGCCGTTTCCACGTTTTTGTAAATTTCAGTCCATGGGTATTAATTCATATATATTCGATAAAAATGATGCAAACACATAATTGATTAGATAATAACCTTAAATACTTCATTTTCAATCATCTATTTGTTTCTCAGTAAAATACTGAGTAAGATATTGAAAAGGGCAGAAGTTCGGTTTTTATTGCATATATCGACGTTTCAGCCGGATTAGAGCGGTTTTACGTGTACATCTTCCCTCGTTAATATAAACGGAAAATCAAGAACATTTTAGTTATTTCTAATGAAAACACATTGTTTTTTATCATTTGTATTGGAAACAACATTGTCATATGTCTTTTCTTGGATCTAAATAATACGAAACCTCGCTTTATGATTTGAAGTTAAAATCCTCAAATATGGTTATATAGTGATTTTTTCACGTTTTTCATGTAGTTTGATATTACTTAAATATATTCATTTTACCAATATTTCGATACTATTTCATGTAGTATCACGATATGTGATTGGCCTTGAAATCTCAGAATTTCGCATAATATTGCATTTTAAGCAAGTTTTCTTGCATTTTGTTTCGTACGAAAAATCATCGAATTTAGCAATATTTTGACGTTTATCATCCCCTTTTCCTTCATGTGATTTAAACAAAATATCATCGAATTAGGCAATATTTTGCCGTTTTCCACGTTTTGTAAATTTTCAGTCCATGGGTATTAATTCATATATATACGATAAAAATGATGCAGTAAAAATGAATATATTTACGTAATAACAAACTATATGAAAAACGTGAAAAAATCATTATTATACCCAATTTGTGGTTTTTAACTACGAATCATAAAGCGACGTTTCGTATTTTTTAGACCGTTGAAAAGAAGTATAAAGATGTTGCTTCCAATACAAATGATAAAAATCAATGTGTTTTCATTAAAATTAACTAAAATGTTCCTGATTTTCGGTTTATATTACCGATTGAAGATGTACACGTAAAACCGTTCTAATCCGGCTGAAACGTCGATATATGCAATAAAAACAGAACTTCTCCCTTTTTTCAATATCTTACTCAGTATTTTAACGAGAAACAAATAGATAATCATCTATTTGTTTTTGAAAATGAAGTATTTCAGGTTATTTTCTGATCAATTATGTGTTTGCATAATTTTTTATCGTGTATATAATGAATTTATAACAATAAACTGAAAATTCACAAAAACGTGGAAAAAACGGCAAAATATTGCCTTATTCGATGATATTTTGTTTAAATCTAATAAAAGAAAAGGGGATGATTAAGGTCAAAATATTGCTAAATTCGATGATTTTTAGTACAAAACAAAATGCCAGAAAACTTGCTTAAAAATGCAAATTTGCGAAATTCTGAGATATGAAGGCCAAATCACATATCGTGAGAAAACATGAAGTAGTATCGAAATATTGGTAAAAACTAATATATTTACATAAAATCACACTACATGAATAACGTGAAAAAAGTCACTTTATTACCATATTTGAGGATTTTAACATCAAATCACAGAGCGAGGTTTCGTATTATTTAGATCCAAAAAAATGCATATGACAATGTTGTTTCCAATACAAATGATACAAATCAATGTGTTTTCATTAGAATTAACTAAAATGTTCCTGATTTTCCGTTTATATTACCGATGGAAGATGTACACGTAAAACCGCTCTAATCCGGCTGAAACGTCGATATATGCAATAAAAACAGAACTTCTCCCCTTTTCAATATCTTACTCAGTATTTTAACGAGAAACAAATAGTTGATTGAAAATGAAGTGTTTAAGGTTAGTTTCTAATCAATTATGTGTTTGCATCATTTTTATCGTATATTTAATGAATTAATAGCAATAAACTGAAAACTCACAAAAACGTGGAAAAACAGCAAAATATTGCCTAATTCGATGATATTTTGTTTATATCACATATAGGAAAAGGGGATGATAGACGTCAAAATGTTGCTGAATTCGATGATTTTTAGTACGAAACAAAATGCAAGAAAACTTGCTTAAAATGCAATATTATGCGAAAATCTGAGATTTGAAGGCCAAATCACATATCGTGATACGACATGAAAAAGTCACGAAATATTGGTAAAAATTAATATATTTACGTAATAACAAACTATATGAAAAACGTGAAAAAAGTCATTATTATACCCAATTTGTGGTTTTAAACTTCGAATCATAAAGCGACGTTTCGTATTTTTTAGACCGTTGAAAAGACGTATTGCTGTTGCTTCCAATACAAATGATAAAAGTCAACTTGTTTTCATTAAAAGTAACTAAAATGTTCCTGATTTTCCGTTTATATTACCGATTGAAGATGTACAAGTAAAACCGTTCTAATCCGGCTTAAACGTCGATATATGCAATAAAAACAGAACTTCTCCCCTTTTCAATATCTTACACAGTATTTTAACGAGAAAAAAATAGATGATTGAAAATGAAGTATTTAAGGTTATTTTCTGATCAATTATGTGTTTGCATAATTTTTATCGTATATATAATGAATTTATAACAATAAACTGAAAATTTCACAAAAAACGTGGAAAAACGGCAAAATATTGCCTAATTCGATGATATTTTGTTTTAAATCACATAAAGGAAAAGGGGATGATAAAGGTCAAAATACTGCTAAATTCGATGATTTTAGTACAAAACAAAATGCAAGAAAACTTGCTTAAAAATGCAAAATTTGCGAAATTCTGAGATATGACGGCCAAATCATATATCGTAAGAAAACATGAAGTAGTATCGAAATATTGGTAAAAACTAATATATATACGTAAAATCACACTACATGAATAACGTGAAAAATTCACTATATTACCATATTTGAGGATTTAACTTCAAATCTTAGAGCGAGGATTCGTATTATTTGGATCCAAGAATAGACATATGACAATGTTGTTTCCAATACAAATGATAAAATCAATGTGTTTTCATTAGAATTAACTAAAATGTTCCTGATTTTCCGTTTATATTACCGATGGAAGATGTACACGTAAAACCGCTCTAATCCGGCTGAACGTAAATAAAATAATGCAATATAATCATAATAAATAAAAAATAATGCAATAAATAATGCAAATAACTTCAATAAATAATAAATAAATAAATAATAAATAACAAATAACATAATAATAAATAATACATAAATACAAATAACGTCAATAAACGTCAATAAATAATGCAATAAATAATGCAATAAAAACAGAACTTCTCCCCTTTTCAATATCTTACTCAGTATTTTAACGAGAAACAAATAGTTGATTGAAAATGAAGTGTTAAGTTTAATTTCTAATCAATTATGTGTTTGCATCATTTTTATCGTATATATAATGAATTAATAGACAATAAACTGAAAACTCACAAAAACGTGGAAAAACAGCAAAATATTGCCTAATTCGATGATATTTTGTTTGTCACATAAAGGAAAAGGGGATGATAGACGTCAAAATATTGCTGAATTCGATGATTTTTAGTACGAAACAAAATGCAAGAAAACTTGCTTATAATGCAATATTATGCGAAAATCTGAGATTTGAAGGCCAAATCACGTATCGTGATACTACATGAAATAGTCTCGAAATATTGGTAAAAATGAATATATTTACGTAATAACAAACTAAATGAAAAACGTGAAAAAAGTCATTATTATACCCAATTTGTGGTTTTTAATTTCGAATCATAAAGCGACGTTTCGTATTTTTTAGACCGTTGAAAAGACGTATAAAGATGTTGCTTCCAATACAAATGATAAAAATCAATGTGTTTTCATTAAAATTAACTAAAATGTTCCTGATTTTCGGTTTATATTACCGATTGAAGATGTACACGTAAAACCATTCTAATCCGGCTGAAACGTCGATATATGCAATAAAAACAGAACTTCTCCCCTTTTCAAAATTCGATGATTTTTAGTACAAAACTCAAGAAAACTTGCTTAAAAATTCAAAATTTGCGAAATTCTGAAATATGACGGCCAAATCACATATCGTGAGAAAACATGAAGTAGTATCGAAATATTGGTAAAAACTAATATATTTACGTAAAATCACACTACATGAATAACGTGAAAAAAGTCACTATATTACCATATTTGAGGATTTTAACTTCAAATCTTAGAGTGAGGTTTCGTATTATTTAGATCCAAGAAAAGAAATATGACAATGTTGTTTCCAATACAAATGATCAAAATCAATGTGTTTTCATTAGAATTAACTAAAATGTTCCTGATTTTCCGTTTATATTACCGATGGAAGATGTACACGTAAAACCGCTCTAATCCGGCTGAAACGTCGATATAGCAATAAAAAGAGAACCTCTCCCCTTTTCAAATTCTTATTCAGTATTTTAACGAGAAACAAATAGTTGATTGAAAATGAAGTGTTAAGGTTAATATCTAATCAATTATGTGTTTGCATCATTTTTATCGTATATTTATTGAATTAATTGCAATAAACTGAAAAACTCACAAAATCGTGGAAAAACAGCATGAAAAACAGAAAAACAACAAAAAACAAATGTGTTTTCTTTAATTAGAATTAACCAAAATGTTCCTGATTTTCGGTTTATATTACGAAATATGGCTCAAGCGTCCAAATTTGGGATATTTTGGAAACTGCGATTGGGGGCTTGGGCAAAAATGTTACCTATCGCTGCTTTGAGAAATAGGCCTATTTTCGGTATAAAAACTCGTAATTTCGAACTGCAAATACGTGCCCAGAGCCAGAATTTGGCTCCAAAATATGGCTCAAGCGTCGAATTTGGGATGTTTGGGATTTTTTAAAAACTGCAGGGAGGGTTTGGGCAAAATGCTATCCATCGCTACTCTCAGTAATTGGCATATTTTCGGTATAAAAAGTCATAATTTCAAACTGCGAATACGTGCAGAGAGCCAGAATTTGGTTCAAAATATGACTCAAGCGTCAAATTTGGGATGTTTGGGATACTTTGTAAACTGCGATTGGGGGTTTGGGCAAAATGTTACCTATCAGCTGCTTTGAGAAATAGGCATCTTTTCGGTATAAAAACTCGTAATTTCAAACTGCGAATACGTGCCGAGAGCCAGAATTTGGCTCCAAAATATGGCTCTAGCGTCGAATTTGGGATGTTTGGGATATTTTTAAAACTGCTAGGGAGGGTTTGGGCAAAATGCTATCCATCGCTACTTTCAGTAATTGGGATATTATCGGTATAAAAAGTCGTAATTTCAAACTGCGAATACATACAGAGAGCCAGAATTTGGCTCAAAATATGGCTCAAGCGTCGAATTTGGGATGTTTTGGGATATTTTGAAAACTGCAGGGAGGGTTTGGGCAAAATGCTATCCATCGCTACTTTCAGTAATTGGCATATTTTCGGTATAAAAAGTCGTAATTTCGAACTGCGAATACGTGCAGAGAGCCAGAATTTGGCTCCAAAATATGGCTCAAGTGTTGAATTTGGGATGTTTGTGAGTATATTTTAAAACTGCAGGGGGGGTTGCGCAAAATGTGATCCATCGTTGTTCTTAGTAATTGGCATATTTTCGGTATAAAAACTCGTAATTTCAAACTGCGAATACCTAAAGTGAGACAGAATTTGGCTCCAAAATATGGCTCAAGCGTCGAAGTTTGGGATGTTTGATAATTCTAAAACTGCAGGGAGGGTATGGGCAAAATGTGACCCATCGACGCTTTCAGTAATTGGCATATTTTCGGTATAAAAAGTCGTAATTTCATACTACGAATACGTGCCGAGAGACAGAATTTGCCTCCGAAATATGGCTCAAGCTTCGAATTTGGGATGTTTGGGATATTTTGAAAACTGCAGGGAGGGTGTGGCAGAATGCGATCCATAGCTGCTTTCAGTAATTGGCATATTTTCGGTATAAAAAGTTATAATTTTAATTTTCGAACAAGTGCAGAGAGCCAGAATTTGTCTCATCACTCTCTCGAGCCTCTGCATCACCCTCTTAAGCCTCTGCATCTCTCTCTTCAGCCTCTGCATCACTCTCTTCAGCCTCTGCATCCTCTCTTCAGCCTCTGCATCATTCTCCTAAGCCTCTGCATCACTCTCTTGAGCCTATCTGCATCACTCTCTTGAGCTTTGCATCCCGCTCCTAAGCCTCTACATCACTCTCTTAAGGCTATGCATCACTCTCTTGAGCCTCTGCATCACTCTCTTGAGCCTCTGCATCCCTCTCTTGAGCCGAGAGACAAAATTTGGCTCCAAAATATGGCTCAAGCGTTGAAATTTGGGATGTTTGGGATATTTTGAAAACTGCAGGCGGAGTTTGGGCAAAATGTGACCCTCGATGCTCTCAGTAATTGGCATATTATCGGTATAAAAATTCGTAACTCAAACTGCGAATACGTGCAGAGAGCGAGAATTTTAATCCAAAATATGGCTCAAGCGTCTAATTTGGGATGTTCAGGATATTTGAAAACGGCAAGGGATTTTGGGCAAAATGTAACCCATCGCCGCTTTCAGTAATTGGCATATTTTCGGTATAAAAAGTCGTAATTTCAAACTGCGAATACGTGCAGAGAGCCAGAATTTGGCTCCAAAATATGACTCAAGGGGTCGAATTTGGGATGCTTGGGATATTTTGAAAACTGCAAGGAGAATTTGTGCAAAATACGATCCATCGCCGCTTTCAGTAATTGGCATACTTTCGGTATAAAAGGACGTAATTAAAAACTGCGAATACGTGCAGGGAGCCAGAATTTGGTTCCAAAATATGGCTCAAGCGTCGAATTTGGGATGTTTGGGATATTTTGAAAACTGTAGGTGGGGTTTGGGCAAAATGTGACCTATCGCTGCTCTCAGTAATTGGCATATTTTCGATATAAAAAGTCGTTTCTTCAAACTGTGAATACGTGCAGAGAGCGAGAAATTGACTCCAAAATATGACTCAAGCATCGAATTTGGGATGTTTGGTGATACTTTGAAACTGCCTTGAGGGATTGGGCAAAATGTGACCCATCGCTGCTATAAGTAATTGGCAAATTTTCGGTATAAAGAGTAGTAATTTCAAACTAGAGGGGCTTTGGGCAGAATGTGACACATCGCCGCTCTCAGTATTTAGCATATTTTCGGTATAAAAAGTCGTAATTTCAAACTGCGAATACGTGCAGAGAGCCAGAATTTGGCTCCAAAATATTACTCAAGGGTTGCATTTGGAATGTAAGGGATATTTTGAAAACTGCAGGGAGAATTTGTGCAAAATGTGATCCATCGCCGCTTTCAGTAATTAGCATACTTTCGGTATAAAAAGACGTAATTTCAAACTGCGAACACGTGCAGAGAGCCAGAATTTGGCTCCAAAAATTTCTCACTCGTCGGACTTTGAATGTTGGGATATTTTGAAAACTGCAGGGTGGTTAGGGCAATATGTGACCCATCGCCGTTCTCAGTAATTAACATATTTTTGGTTTAAAAAGTCGTAATTTTAAACTTCGAACACCTGCAGAGAGTCATAATTTTCCTTCAAAATATGGCTCAAGGGTCGAATTTGAGATGTTTGGGACATTTTGAAAGCAGCAGGGGGGTTTGGGCAAAATGTGTTCCATCGCCGCTCTCAGTAACTGGCATATTTTCAGTATAAAAAGTCGTAATTTCACACTGCAAATACGTGTAGAGAGGAAGAATTTGGCTCCAAAATATGGCTCAAGGGTCGAATTTGGGATGTTTGGGATATTTTGAAAACTGCAGGGAGGGTTTGGGCAAAATGCGATCAATCGCTGCTTTCAGTAATAGGCAAATATTCGGTATAAAAAGTCGTAATTTCAAACTGCGAGTTCGTGCAGAGAGCACGAATTTGGCTCCAAAATATGGCTCATGGGTCGAACTTGGGATGTTTGTGATATATTTTAAAACTGCAGGAGAGTTTGTGAAAAATGTGACCAATCGCAGCTCTCAGTAATTAGCATATTTTCGGTATAAAAAGACGTAATTTCAAACTGCGAATACGTGCCGAGAGCCAGAATTTGGTTCCAAAATATGGCTCAAGCGTCGAATTTGGGATGTTTGGGATATTTTGAAAACTGCAGGGAGGGTTTGGGCAAAATGCTATCCATCGTTGCTTGCAGTAATTGGCATATTTACGGTATAAAAAGTCGTAATTTCAAATTGCGAATACGTGCAGAGAGCCAGAATTTGGCTCCAAAATACGGCTCAAATGTTGAATTTGGGATGTTTGTGATATATTTTAAAACTGCGGGGGGGGGAGGGGGGGTTTGGGCAAAATGTGATTTATCGCTGTTCTTAGTAATTGGCATATTTTCGGTATAAAAACTCGTAATTTCAAACTCCGAATACGTAAAGAGAGATAATTTGGCTCCAAAATATGGCTCAAGCGTCGAATTTGGGATGTTTGATATATTCTAAGAGCTGCAGGGAGGGTATGGGCAAAATGTGACCCATCGACGCTTTCAGTAATTGGCATATTTTCGGTATAAAAAGTCGTAATTTCATACTACGAATACGTGCCGAGAGACAGAATTTGGCTCCAAAATATGGCTCAAGCGTCGAATTTGGGATGTTTGGGATATTTTGAAAACTGCAGGGAGGGTGTGGGCAGAATGCGATCCATAGCTGCTTTCCGTAATTGGCATATTTTCGGTATAAAAATTCATAATTTCAATTTTCGAACACGTGCAGAGAGCCAGAATTTGTCTCCAAAATATAGCTTATGGGTCGAATTTGGGATGTTTGTGATATATAAAAAAAACTGCAAGGGGGTTTGGACACAATGTGACCCATCGCCGCTCTGAGTAATTGGCACATTTTCGGTATAAAAATTCGTAATTTCAAACTGCGAATACGTGCAGAGAGCCAGAATTTGGCTCCAAAATTTGGCTCAAGCGTCTAATTTGGGATGTTTGAGATATTATGAAAACTGCAGGGAGGGTTTGGGCAAAATGTGATCCATCGCAGCTCTCAGTAATTGGCATATTTTCGGTATAAAAAGTCGAAATTTCAAACTGCGAATACGTGCGAGAGCCAGAATTTGGCTCTAAAATATGGCTCAAGCGTCAAATTTGGGATGTTTGGGATATTTTGTAAACTGCGATTGGGGGTTTGGCAAAATGTTACCTATCGCAGCTTCGAGAAATAGGCATATTTTCGGTATAAAAATTCGTAATTTCAAACTGCGAATACGTGCCTAGAGCCAGAATTTGGCTCCAAAATATGGCTCAAGCGTCGAATTTGGGATGTTTGGGATATTTTTAAAACTGCAGGGAGGGTTTGGGCAAAATTCTATCCATCGCTACTTTCAGTAATTGGCATATTTTCGGAATAAAAAGTCGTAATTTCAAACTGCGAATACGTAAAGAGAGACAGAATTTGGCTCCAAAATATGGCTCAAGCGTCGAATTTGGGATGTTTAATATATTCTAAAAACTGCAGGGAGGGTATGGGCAAAATGTTACCCATCGACGCTTTCAGTAATTGGCATATTTTTGGTATAAAAAGTCGAAATTTCAAACTGCGAATACATGCGAGAGCCAGAATTTGGCTCCAAAATATGACTCAAGCGTCAAATTTGGGATGTTTGGGATATTTTGTAAACTGCGATTAGGGGTTTGGGCAAAATGTTACCTATCGCTGCTTTGAGAAATAGGCATCTTTTCGGTATAAAAACTCGTAATTTCAAACTGCGAATACGTGCAGAGAGCCAGAATTTGGCTCCAAAATATTACTCAAGGGATGCATTTGGAATGTATGGGATATTTTGAAAACTGCAGGGAGAATTTGTACAAAATGTGATCCATTGCCGATTTCAGTAAATAGCATACTTTCGGTATAAAAAGACGTAATTTCAAACTGCGAACACGTGCAGAGAGCCAGAATTTGGCTCAAAAAAATTTCTCACGCGTCGGACTTTGAATGTTTTGGATATTTTGAAAACTGCAGGGTGGTTAAGGCAATATGTGACCCATCGCATTTCTCAGTAATTAACATATTTTTGGTTTAAAAAGTCGTAATTTTAAACTTCGAATACCTGCAGAGAGTCATAATTTTCCTTCAAAATATGGCTCAAGGGTCGAATTTAAGATGTTTGGGACATTTTGAAAGCTGCAGGGGGGTTTGGGCAAAATGTGTTCCATCGCCGCTCTCAGTAACTGGCATATTTTCAGTATAAAAAGTCGTAATTTCACACTGCGAATACGTGTAGAGAGGAAGAATTTGGCTCCAAAATATGGCTCAAGGGTCGAATTTGGGATGTTTGGGATATTTTGAAAACTGCAGGGAGGGTTTGGGCAAAATGCGATCCATCGCTGCTTTCAGTAATAGGCAAATATTCGGTATAAAAAGTCGTAATTTCAAACTGCGAGTTCGTGCAGAGAGCACGAATTTGGCTCCAAAATATGGCTCAAGGGTCGAATTTGGGATGTTTGTGATATATTTTAAAACTGCAGGAGAGTTTGTGAAAAAATGTGACCAATCGCTGCTCTCAGTAATTAGCATATTTTCGGTATAAAAAGACGTAATTTCAAACTGCGAATACGTGCCAAGAGCCAGAATTTGGCTCCAAAATATGGCTCAAGCGTCGAATTTGGGATATTTGGGATATTTTGAAAACTGCAGGGAGGGTTTGGGCAAAATGCTATCCATCGTTGCTTGCAGTAATTGGCATATTTACGGTATAAAAAGTCGTAATTTCAAATTGCGAATACGTGCAGAGAGCCAGAATTTGGCTCCAAAATACGGCTCAAATGTTGAATTTGGGATGTTTGTGATATATTTTAAAACTGCGGGGGGGTGGGGGGGGATTTGGGCAAAATGTGATTTATCGCTGTTCTTAGTAATTGGCATATTTCGGTATAAAAACTCGTAATTTCAAACTGCGAATACGTAAAGAGAGACAGAATTTGGCTCCAAAATATGGCTCAAGCGTCGAATTTGGGATGTTTGATATATTCTAAGAGCTGCAGGGAGGGTATGGGCAAAATGTGACCCATCGCCGCTCTGAGTAATTGGCACATTTTCGGTATAAAAATTCGTAATTTCAAACTGCGAATACGTGCAGAGAGCCAGAATTTGGCTCCAAAATATGGCTCAAGCGTCGAATTTGGGATGTTTGGGATATTTTGAAAACTGCAGGGAGGGTTTGGGCAATATGTGATCCATCGCCGCTCTCAGTAATTGCCATTTTTTCCGTATTAAAATCTTAATTTCAATCTGCGAATACGTGCAGAGAGCAAGAATTAGGCTCCAAAATTTGGCTCAAGCGTCTAATTTGGGATGTTTGAGATATTTTGAAAACTGCAGGGAGGGTTTGGGCAAAATGTGATCCATCGCAGCTCTCAGTAATTGGCATATTTTCGGTATAAAAAGTCGAAATTTCAAACTGCGAATACGTGCGAGAGCCAGAATTTGGCTCTAAAATATGCCTCAAGCGTCAAATTTGGGATGTTTGGGATATTTTGTAAACTGCGATTGGGGGTTTGGGCAAAATGTTACCTATCGCTGCTTTGAGAAATAGGCATATTTTCGGTATAAAAACTCGTAATTTCAAACTGCGAATACGTGCCTAGAGCCAGAATTTGGCTCCAAAATATGACTCAAGGGGTCGAATTTGGGATGCTTGGGATATTTTGAAAACTGCAAGGAGAATTTGTGCAAAATACGATCCATCGCCGCTTTCAGTAATTGGCATTCTTTCGGTATAAAAGGACGTAATTAAAAACTGCGAATACGTGCAGAGAGCCAGAATTTGGCTCCAAAATATGGCTCAAGTGTTGAATTTGGGATGTTTGTGATATATTTTAAAACTGCAGGGGGGGGTTTGGGCAAAATGTGATCCATCGTTGTTCTTAGTAATTGGCATATTTTCGGTATAAAAACTCGTAATTTCAAACTGCGAATACGTAAAGAGAGACAGAATTTGGTTCCAAAATATGGCTCAAGCGTCGAATTTGGGATGTTTAATATATTCTAAAAACTGCAGGGAGGGTATGGGCAAAATGTGACCCATCGACGCTTTAAGTAATTGGCATATTTTCGGTATAAAAAGTCGTAATTTCATACTACGAATACGTGCCGAGAGACAGAATTTGCCTCCGAAATATGGCTCAAGCGTCGAATTTGGGATGTTTGGGATATTTTGAAAACTGCAGGGAGGGTGTGGGCAGAATGCGATCCATAGCTGCTTTCAGTAATTGGCATATTTTCGGTATAAAAAGTCATAATTTTAATTTTCGAACAAGTGCAGAGAGCCAGAATTTGTCTCCAAAATATAGCTCAGGGGTCGAATTTGAGATGTTTGGGTTATTTTGAAAACTGCAGGGGTTTGGGCAAAATGTTACCCATCGCTGCTCTCAGTAATTGGCATATTATCGGTATAAAAAGTCGTAATTTCAAACTGCGAATACGTACAGAGAGCCAGAATTTGGCTCCAAAATATGGCTCAAGCGTCAACTTTGGGATGTTTGGGATATTTTGAAAACTGCGATTGGGGGTTTGGGCAAAATGTTACCTATCGCTGCTTTGAGAAATTGGCATATTTTCGGTATAAAAACTCGTAATTTCAAACTGCGAATACGTGCCGAGAGCCAGAATTTGGCTCCAGAATATGGCTCAAGCGTCGAATTTGGAATGTTTGGGATATTTTGAAAACTGCAGGGAGGGTTTGGGCAAATTGTGATCCATCGCAGCTCTCAGTAATTGGCATATTTTTTGTATAAAAAGTCGAAATTTCAAACTGCGAATACATGCGAGAGCCAGAATTTGGCTCCAAAATATGGCTCTAGCGTCGAATTTGGGATGTTTGGGATATTTTTAAAACTGCAGGGAGGGTTTGGGCAAAATGCTATCCATCGCTACTTCCAGTAATTGGCATATTATCGGTATAAAAAGTCGTAATTTCAAACTGCGAATACTTACAGAGAGCCAGAATTTGGCTCCAAAATATGGCTCAAGTGTCGAATTTGGGATGTTTGGGATATTTTTAGAACTGCAGGGAGGGTTTGGGCAAAATGCTATCCATCGCTACTTTCAGTAATTGGCATATTTTCATTATAAAAAGTCGTAATTTCGAACTGCGAATACGTGCAGAGAGCCAGACTTTGGCTCCAAAATATGGCTCAAGTGTTGAATTTGGGATGTTTGTGATATATTTTAAAACTGCAAAACCGCTCTAATCCGGCTGAAACGTCGATATATGCAATAAAAACAGAACTTCTCCCCTTTTCAATATCTTAGTCAGTATTTTAACAAGAAACAAATAGTTGATTGAAAATGAAGTGTTTGAGGTTAATTTCTAATCAATTTCGATACTACTTCATGTTTTCTTAAGATATGTGATTTCGTCTTCAAATCTCAGAATTTCGCAAATTTTGCATTTTAAGTAAGTTTTCTTGCATTTTGTTTTGTACTAAAAATCATCGAATTTAGCAATATTTTGACCATTATCATCCCCTTTTCCTTTATGTGATTTAAACAAAATATCATTGAATTAGGCCGTTTTTCCACGTTTTTGTGAATTTTCAGTTTATTGTTATTAATTCATTAAATATACGATAAAAATTATGCAAACACATAATTGATCAGAAAATAACCTTAAATACTTCATTTTCAAACATCTATTTGTTTCTCGTTAAAATACTGAGTAAGATATTTAAAAGGGGAGTTCTGTTTTTATTGCATATATCGACGTTTCAGCTGGATTAGAACGGTTTTATGTGTACCATTACTTCCATCGGTAATATAAACCGAAAATCAGGAACATTTTAGTTAATTTTAATGAAAGCACATTGATTTTTATCATTTGTATTGGAAGCAACATCTTTATACATCTTTTCTAGGGTCTAAAAAATACGAAACGTTGCTCAATGATTCGAAGTTAAAATCTTCAAA